>NC_057714.1:6117513-6186101 GCF_004010195.1 Chiloscyllium plagiosum | reverse complement strand
GGGTAGGTCCGATCAAGGCCAGTAGTGGGAGACTGTGTATTGAGTTGGAAGAGATAGGAGAGGTCTTGAATGAGTACTTTTCTTTAGTATTTACGAACGAGTGGGACTGTATTGTTGAAGAGGAGAGTGTGAAACGGACTAATAAGCTAGAAGAGGTACTTGTTAGGAAGGAAGATGTGTTGGGCATTTTGAACAACTTGAGGATAGACAAGTCCCCCGGGCCTGACGGGATATATCCTAGGATTATGTGGGAAGCAAGAGAGGAAATTGCAGAACCGTTGGCAATGATCTTTTCGTCTTCACTGTCAATGGGGGTGGTGCCAGGGAACTGGAGCGTGGAGAATGTTGTGCCCCTGTTCGAAAAAGGGAATAGGGATAACCCCGGAATTACAGGCCAGTTAATCTTACTTTAGTGGTAGGCAAAGTAATGGAAAGGGTACTGAGGGATAGGATTTATGAGTATCTGGAAAGACACTGCTTGATTAGGGACAGCCAGCACGGATTTGTGAAGGGTAGGTCTTGCCTTACAAGTCTTATTGCATTCTTTGAGGAGGTGACCAAGTATGTGGATGAGGGTAGAGCAGTGGATGTAGTATACATGGATTTTAATAAGGCATTTGATAAGGTTCCCCATGGTAGGCTTATGTGGAAAGTCAGGAGGCATTGGATAGAGGGAAATTTGGCCAATTGGATAGAGAACTCATGTTCACTGTCCCTCGCGATGGACAGATTCTGGATTTTGGCTCTTGAAGGAGTCAGTGGTCAAGGCAATTGATAAGGTTTCTTGCAATGACCTTCCTTGGGCAGGAGAGACATCCAGAGTTGCCTCACCAGGGCAGTTTCTGACAGGTTTAAGAACAGAACAGGCGCTGTGAACATTGTTTACATTCACTGAACATCACCAGATGGACTGTGAGGTATTGATGGAACACGTCCATCTTCCCAGCATACTTGAGTCCATCGATATTGAATTTCCTGTGGCAGTGTTTTTGCTGTTTGTCACTTTATTGTGAGGCTGGCAGTGACTATAGACCAGATTAGGCGTGGATGGTCCAGCATTCGTTAGCTCCTGGCATGATACAGATACCCCCACAGTTCCTCAGTCAGATGATGATATTCAATGTCTGGAGTAAGGGTGCTGCCATCATGCCTTGTATTTGTCTCTCTAATTAACCCTGCTGTCTATTATGTCTGGACCATGCTGCAGGCATTTGATCAGGAGGTCTCCATTGGCATTTCCTTCCCAATTCCTGCCGTGCTAATTACATTCTTCTAGATGTTTGTGCCCTTCCTAATTCTGAAATTGTTGAGAAAAATCAGTTTACTCCCATTGGGAAATGGGACAGTGACTGATGTAGACTGGAGTAGAATTCCTCTCTGGCCTTTGACATTGCTTCTGGGTTGGGTATACGCACTGATGATTGTGATGTACTGCTTCCAGGTCAGGGTAAGCCAAAGGGTCATGAGGCATTCATTTATCCTATAATGAGGTTCGCTGCAACAGTCAACTAGTTTGCTTTTTATGACAAATTCAGTCCTACAGAGTTACCATTAACCTTCTGGTTCCCCCTTCCTGAAGATGGTCTCTGCAACATTGTTCTTTGAGTTGAGCTTCTCTCACCCGCTGTGTCTCACTCAGAACAGAAATATTGAGATCATAGTGTCAGAGTATGACAGTAATGCAAAATGTAGGTCTGTCACCTCAATAAGTTGACTGGAGACCAGGCTTTGCTGCATGGATGGGACTGACATACAATAAACACACACATGTAGATGTCACTAACACTCCTACGTTCCTCCAAGTCCTGCCTGCTTGAGGGTTGTGAGGAAGCCAAGTGGGAGCTCAACATCAATCAGACCTTGCAAGATCAGCAATGACTCATTGCTGTCATAACACATTGCTATAAATGAACTCCAGCGGTTTAAGAAGGCAGCACACCACCACCTTCTCAAGGGCAATTAGGGACAGGCAGTAAATTCTGACCCATCCAGCGAGATCCATATCCCACCGATTTAATGAGTTGAATGCTTCACAAGTAGCTAATCTGATTGTCCACTGTGCTGACACCACATTTTAATTCCTGTCATGGAGGTTCTGAGCTGTGGGCCTGCAGACCTCCCTCAGTCCTTTGTTTTCACTGCCCTGGTCCCATTGGGAATTGAGGAACTAATCTAAAACTTGGAGGAATTGAACAGTCTTTCAACCATATATCAAATTTAATTGGATGGAACTCATAAGTCATCATCAAGAAGGAATCTATATCATTCACCACACGTTGATCCATTTGAACCACAAAGCAAGAGCAAACGTCAGCTGTTCATTTTTCCGAGAACATCTTCCTCCCAAAAGGTCAGGCTAATTTTGGAAATCAACTGTTGTAAATTTATTTTAATTACAAAATTGTTGCTTGGAGCACATTTAATTTATTCAAGTTTTGAAAGTGAGGCTATTAAGGAGAAATCACTGCTGTGTGTAAACTAATCACTGATTGGTAATGCTACTACACTGTGTCTGGATGGAACATTACGAAAGGCAATGGAAACAGTTGCAGTCTTGACAAAATTAAGCGATTAACAGTTTTAAAGGGTAAAGAGGAATTTTATTCACTGATTAGTGAGTGGCTGGAGTTCTTTGCTCACCAGTTGGTAACTGGCATCATTCACTGTCAGCAGAAACACAAGAGTAAAGGAGTGGGAAAGGTTCCCAAATACTGGAAATAAATTAATGCCAGTGGAACAAATGTAGGGTCTGTCTAATGTTTTAAGTAAATGTCTCAAACCATAAGATGGATGAAGTGATTTTTTTGACTCTGCAGTCATGTGTAAATTTATCAACCCCTAGGCCAATTCTACAAAATTTATGTGTTATATCAAAGCAACTATTGCTCCATCAGCTGTTGTCATTATAATCCCCATCAAGAGTGGCACAAGAAAATATGGATTAGATTGGATGATCGCTCAGCCGTACTCCCTCAAATACATTAAGATAGTGACTGATGCCATCTGTGCAAGGTCACACTAGTTCATTTTAGTCCTCCACAATGAGGTCAGTGCTGCAGCCATAAGCAGTAGAATTTGCAAACATAACTGTGTTTCCCCCAGGTGCAGGGTACCATTGACTGCACACACGTGGTACTGAGGGGCAAAATCACAATGCTGCGGAATTCATCGGCAGGAAGGAGATCCAACTGATTAATGTTCAGGTAATCATTGATCCCCAGTTGGGTTCTGCCAGGGCCACACAGCCTTGGTTCAAACACGACCAAAAGAGATGAATTCCAGAGGCGAGGTGAGAATGACAGCCTTTGACATCAAGATCACTTCCAACTGAGTGTGGCATGAAACAGCCCTAGCGAAACTAGAAACAATGGGCATCAGAGGCAAAGTCTCCACTGGTTGGAGTCATAACTTGCACATAGGAAGATGGTTGTGATTGTTGGAGGTGAGCTCAGCTCCAGGACATCTCTGTAGGAGTTCCTCAGGGTAGTGTCCTCGGTCCAACCATCTTCAGCTGCTCAATCAATGACCTTCTCTCCATCATAAGGTCAGAAGCGGGGATGTTGACTGATGACTGAACAATGCTCAGCACCATTTGCAATTCTTAAGATACTGAAGCAATCCATGTTCAAATGCAACAAGAGGGCGGCACGATGGCTCAGTGGTTAGCACTGCTGCCTCACTGCTCCAGGGACCCGGGTTCAATTCCCTTCTCGGCCAACTGTCTGTGCACAGTTTGCACATTCTCCCCGTGTCTGTGTGGGTTTCCTCCAGGTGCTCCGGTTTCCTCCCATAGTCCTAAGATGTGCAATTTCGGTGGATTGGCCATGCTAAATTGCCTGTAGTGTTAGGTGCATTAGTCAGGGGTGAATGTAGGGGAATGGGTTGGGGTGGGTTGCTCTTCGGAGGGTCGGTGTGGACTTGTTGGGCTGAAGAGCCTTTTCCATACTGTAAGTAATCTAATCTAATCTAATATAGACAATATCCAGGCTTAGACTGACAAATGGCAAGTAAGCTCTGTGCCACACACATGGCAAGCAATGACCATCTCCAATAAATACCACTCCTTAACATTCAATGTTGTTACCATCACTGAAACCCCATGATAAACATTCCTGGGGTTACCATTGACCAGAAACTCAACTGGACTCACCCCATAAACATAGTGGCGACAAGTGCAAGTCACACACTAGGAATACTGATGGGAGTAATCCACCTTCTGACTCCCACAGCCTGTACATCATCTAAAGGGCATAAGTCAGGAGTGTGATAGAATACTCCCCACTTGCCTGGATGAGTGCAACTCCAACATCATTCAAGAAGCTTGACACCATTCAGGACTAAGCAGCCCGCTTGATTGGCACTACATCCACAAACATCCATTCCCTCCTCCACTGATGCTCAGTAGCGTTAGTGTGTACGATCTACAAGGTGCACCACATCAAGATCTACAAAAATTCACCAAAGATCCTTAGACAGCACCTTCCAAACCTATGATTATTGCCAACTAGAAGGACAAGGGCAGCAGTTACACGTGAACACCACCATCTGCAAGTTCCCCTCCAGGGCACTCACCATCCTGACTTGGGAATATATCGCCATTCCTTCATTGTTGCTAGGTGCTGGAATTCCTTCACCACGGGTCAAATTACAGCATGTGGACTGCAGCAGTTCAAGAAGGCAGCTCAGCATTTCTTTTGAGAGGTGAACAGAGTTAATGGCCTGTACTTATGGCCAATCAGTGTATTTCAAGTTGAGGTCATGTAAAATAAAGGTGGTGGCTAGTGGTCCTGCCTTCCTATCCATCCTGCATATTAGAGTGAGAAGGCATCAGGCACCAAATTAGATCATTAGAAAGCTCATCTCCACTGCAATAAAACATAAATATTGGGAAGGTGGAAGGAAGGAGGACAGCCCAAAAGCCTTTGTAGTGTTGTATTGAAGAAAATGTGGCTTTGCATCCTTTGGGATAATTCCAAGATGGTACCCATTCCTTTCTGCCTCCTGCTCTGATGCTAAAGCCCTCTCTTATCAAAATTCCAACCCATTAACTTCACTGGGGTCTCTAAACCTTACTTAGCCAACTGCCTGAGTGTACCTTCAAATCCAGGAGACATCTTTCTCCTTCCTGGAGACAGCCTAAATTCCCAGCAGTGGCTAACACTCATGTCTGGTGCTCGGAGGCAGGATGTCCTGGTGGTGTAAGTTCCACTCTCAAGGAATTAAGCTGCTTCCGAAGTATTATTGGTGGAGGGTGTGGAGCTTTCTGGTCACCATGCTGCCAAAGTACATTCAGATTAGAGTGGCTATTTATCCCATGTGAAAATTCATTCCAATATTTTAGGTTGAAGACCCAATGAGTATTGTCTGCTTTTATTTCTAGCATTTGCAGTAGTCTACTTTTATAAAATTAGGCAAGTTGGATTATTGTGACCAATGAAGAAAATTTCAGCTTTTATTGCCTGGATTATGGGATCATTACTGACCATTAAGCATCAAGTTCCATGAAGTCAGCAATTTTCTAGTTCAGTTCATATTTTATGTCCATAGAAAATGCATAGTCCAGTTCAAGCTCTGGTTCAGAAGTCCGAGTTATTTCTCTGTCTCCCTCTAACCAATGGTTGGCTAGAGCTTATTGTGATGCTTCATCTGCTCCTAGTCTTTTATCAGCTAATTTTGCAGGAACTAGAAATTGCATATAAACCTTGTGGTCTAACTGGCTTTGTGTTTGATTGAACAGTGCCAATGTGTAACCTGGGGAGCTAGAGGACCTTGGGGGAGGAAATCCAATGAATGCTATATTTAGATCCCTATTTAAAGTATTTGAATCAAATTCCTACAGGCTCAACTTTAACTAAATCATTAACTTTTTTTATTTAAAACTGGTTAACAAATTTGCTGCATAGGAATTTGGCATGCATTCATTTGGCATAAGCATCTTAATCACCATGGAGAAATTTCAAACATCCATTATTTTAACAAATTCAGTTTTAGACTGCAGTGATTCATATGGTTAATGAAACATAAAGTCAGTGCAATTTAAGGGTGATTCCTGGTAAAATGAATTGTGTATTTTTTTGTAAAGTTCATAAACAATAAGATAAATAGCTAAATGATGCTATTTTTTAAAAATAGAGCATCATATAAAATTCCTTTCAGTGATTCATAATGCAGCAAATGTGAAATATAACCACACAATCCTTGTGACCTTTGCCAGCAGTCTTTGTGGCATCTATGAAATTGAATTTTTGGAGCAATTCCAGGAAATGAGACTGTTCTATAAACTGGCTCGCTAATGCAACAACATTTATCCTGTACAATCTTCAGATATACATTACTAAAGGCAACTGATTTTACCGCGTACATCTGAATCTGAAGGTCACATGTTTAAACCTCTATTTATGTCCCAAACATGTAATCTATTCTGACATGTCGATGCACAACTAAGAGAGTACTTCATCGGTAGTATCACTACCGTGCCACCCTGACTTTCTATTCCACAGATTCTGTGTCTGTTAAAGATTTAAAGCTATTATTTTATAAACAGCAGGTGGCTCGGTAGGTGTCCTGGTCAACATTGCTGCTTTGATCAATGCCACCAAAGCAATTAACTGGCCACCCACCACCTACTCCTTGAAGGATCATGCAGTGTATAATATGAACAATGGCAAAATTTCAATAATTAATTGTATGTGAAGTGCTTCGGGATGTCTCTGTGAGTAATAATTAGATGGAATATAACAACAAATATCTATTTTCCTGCTACATTAACCATATGCAACTTGTCAACCCAGCAACGTAATATGAGTGATGGAGCCAAATTGTATTATGTCTTGTCACATTCAAAAATGATTTAATTGTGGGGTGATGCAGATATAACTGATGTTCCATTTATTCTGATGCCACTTCGGTTCAGTATATACTGTATATCAATGGTTTGGACAGAGGCCTAGAGGAAGTAATGTTGAAGTGCACAGATCTTATGAAAGCACACATTATTTCAAATGTAGACTCAGCAGTTACGTAGAACATATTGGGATAGCTTGGTTCAACTGAAGATCAACTAACCATAAGATGTTTCTAACATGCAATTAGTCTTGTTAATAGCTTTACATTGACTGCAACCTTCTAGTGAATAGTCAATATTTAATCACATCCTTTCCTTTTCCAGCTTAGCTAAATGGACACTCTTTTCATGTACACAAACATTGCAAATCCCATTGCTGCAATTATATTAGAGTTATGTTATAATTAAACAGTATTAATCTTTTTTTTCTTAATCTATTCATTGATTTGGTCTCTTTAACTTTTCTTTACTGCTGTTATAGTTGTCACTTGGTAATTTAACATCATGACTTTTGCAACTCGTTTCACCCAATATAACGTTAATGTAGTGCATTTTCCTCAGTCATTCATAGAATCGCAACAGGGCAGAAAGAGACCTTTCAGCACATCAAGTCTACACCGACCCTCTGAAGATCACCCCACCTAGACCCACCCTATCCCCATAGTTACCATGGCTAGTCCACCTTGATGATGCGGGGCAATTTAGCATAGCCAATCCAGCTAACCTGCATATCTTTGGGCTGTGGAAGGAAAGCATAAGAGGAGCCCTCCCCCTCATTTATTTCTCCACCCTGGAGACTTCCTGCCTCAATTCCTGATGAAGGGCTTTTGCCCGAAACGTCGAATTTTCTGCTCCTCCGATGCTGCCTGACCTGCTGTGCTTTTCCAGCACCACTCCGATCTAAACTTTGGTTTCCGGCATCTGCAGACCTCACTTTTGCCTGGAGGAACGCATAACATCTGGCAGAAACCCATGCAGACACAAGGAGACAGATTCCACATAGACAGTCACCTAACACTGGAATCAAACCCAGGTCCCTGGCACGGTGAGGCTGCAGTGCTAACTCTGTACCACCATGACGGCCAATTCATAGTATCGTGAACAGAACACAAGTTCCTTTTCTCTCTTTCTCTCCCTTGACATGATCTCGATATACTCTATTCTCTCCTTCCCACTCCCTATCATCAACATAAAAACCACCCTTTACCAATTTATTATCAGTCTTGACGAAGAATCACCAGATTTGAAACATTAACTCTACTTTGCTTTCTGCAGATACTGCCTGACATGCTGAGTTTCTCCAGCACTTACTGTTTGTGTTTCAGATCTCCAGTATCTGCAGTTCTTTGTTTTTATTTCCATAAAAATACACACTGATGTGCTCCATCAGTTACTTCCCAAACCCACTAAGAACTTTATTCATTGATTATCTTCTGCTTTCTGTCTCTATAATCTAAGTAGCTAATTCGCTATTGATTTCAAAGGGCATCCTCCTGGGTCTTTTCTTAGGTTTGGCCAAAGTGGCCATGAGCAAGTCCAGGCAGTGGGTGGTGAGGGAGGTCATACTTCCTGTCTGCTTTGCCCTCTTCCATGGCTCCATTCAGGCCCAGCAGTGTTGGAGAGTGAGCAAGCAGTATCCTCCAATATGGTGGCACAATGGCTCAGTGGTTAGCACGGCTGCCTCACAGCACCAGGGACCTGGGTTCGATTGCAGTCTTGGGTGACTGTTTGTGTACGGTTTGCATGTCCTCCCAGTGTCTGTGTGGGTTTCCTTTGGATGCTCCCAAAGTCCAAAGATGTGAAGGTTAGCTGGATTGACCATGCTAAATTTCCCACAGTGTCCAGAGATGTGCAGCTAAGGTGGATTAGCTATGGGAAATGCATGGTTGTGGGGATAGGGCTGGTGAGTGGGTCTGATTGGATTCTCTTTGGAGGGTTAGTGTGGACTTGAGCCAATTGGCCCGCTTCCATGCGAGAGGATTCCGTGATTCTATGAATACTCTTGATGACATCAGAGAGAGGTGGGAATTGGAGGTGATGAAATGCCATATTTCCCCTTCCAATTCCATTTTGGCATCATCCTCTCCCTCACTCCCTACCTCTCCCTCACATTTGGTGTCAGTGTATTGCCCTTCAGGGGCTTTGCATGTAAATTGGTTATTAGATTAGATTACTTACAGCGTGGAAACAGGCCCTTCGGCCCAACAAGTCCACACCAACCCTCCGAAGAGCAACCCACCCAGACCCATTCCCCTACATTTACCGCTTCACCTAACACTACAGGCAATTTAGCATAAAAGTGTGTTGCTGGAAAAGCGCAGCAGGTCAGGCAGCATCCAAGGAGAAGGAGAATCGACATTTCGGGCATAAGCCCTACTTCAGGAAGAAGGGATTATGCCCGAAATGTCGGTTCTCCTTCTCCGTGGATGCTGCATGACCTGCTGCGCTTTTCCAGCAATACTCTGATCTCCAGCATCTGCATTGAACCCAGGTCTCTGGCTCTGTGAGGCAGCAGTGCTAACCACTGTGCCACCGTGCCGCCCATTAGCTGGAAACATTGGTGATTTGTTGGTGGGCAAAAGAATTCAATTATACATGAAAGCACTTTTGGGTATAAAGAAAACAAAAAGAAAATAATTCCATGGGACAGGGCTCTTGAGGTGTAGTGGTAGAATCCCTATCTTCATATCGGGAGGCCTCATTTAAATTCTACCCATTCCAGAGGTGTGTAATAATATTTCTAAATGGTTGATTAGAACATATCTTAGTTCAATGGATCAGATTTTCTCTGGAGTAAACTCTCTACATAAGGTGAATTAGGATAGGACCTTTGTTCGGTTCTCCAACTTTGCTATAATCCTAACCAATTTCTTGGGGCAGGGCAGGTGAACCAAGCATCTGAGCATAATCCTTACAACTAAGAGAGAACCTGCCAGTGGAAGGACAAATATATGACAGTGCTACTTAACACACTTGGAGCACCAGAAAAGTAGGGGCAAGCCACTGAGCCTCTAAGATCTGACGACATTTCTTAGACTGATCAGCTTTGATTGAGAGATCGGTCTTTTAGCGGGTGGGTGCCCACTAAGTGCTCCATGCCAATATTCCCACTCTGCTGAGCAGCCATGAGAAGGTTCTACCCGTGCCAATCGGTGTGCCGACAGATTATTTCTGCTTTCGGAAGCCCTTGCAGTCAGCACAGCACAGCACAAAAATATAGTTTGATCAAAAGTTCGTTCCTGTTCTCAATTCCGACACCACAGCTTCCTCTCTCTAGGACCCCCAACACCCAACAGATCCCAACCTCACAAACGATTTGCCTTGGTTCTGCTTTCTCCAGGATCCTAGAACTCTGGGGGGGATGGAGGGGGGCGTACTCTTCCAGCAGCAGCCATGGCCGCCTCCTCCTTGTCTCTAGGGACCTGATTCTACATGAAGATCTGTCAATGGCCTTGCCTCCTTGTTATAGGATTTAGCAGGCTGACTACAACCTCGCTTCCTCAACAAGCTCCTGCTGCAGATTTTGAATCCAAAAATTGTTATTATTCTTATTGAAACTCCATCAGCTACCATGCTGGAATATAAGCCCATGTCTAGATCTCTGGATTGCAAGCCTAGTAACTTTACCATTTCACCAGTGTCTCCTCCATGCAGCTCAGGTTGGCCGACCATGGCAATGATGACGAAGGATGAGTAATACCTTGCTCCAATGTGAGGGGGCCACAGGCAAGTTGTAAATTATGGACTCACAACTGAAACAACAGGGTGATTATTATTATTATTATTATTTGTTGTTTCAGTTAGTGGCAAAAATGCCTGTCTCTTTCTGATCCATAACTTTTTTTGAATCCATTTAATCTGTCCTGAAAATCGAATATCACTAAATAGACCATTGTTTACTGTCAAAATAATGATGAGGCTATTAACCCTTTTGAGTGGAAGTAAAAATCAAACAGTCCAAAAGTTACAGTCAGTATTGCAATGTCCTCAACTTCATGAAATGCACTGACCAACATAAAATTACAATGTTTTCACAGGCAGTATGAACACAATTCATCGCAGAAAATTAGAGCTGGTCTGAGCTGGCACAAGGAGCCTGTTTTAGAGTCAATTTAGGTCTGCACATATTTAATTAAACCTGTATTAGCTGTCAGAGATTTCATTAATGATGTGTTAATTGTTAATTACCTACAATGAACCACACTCGTGGTAAAAATTAACTATCACAAGATTGAAGCTACATTCCTTCGGGTTTTAATTGTTATTAGACATCCTTAAAATGTGAAGGATTAAATTACAATTTTAAAATTTTCTTTTTTGTCTCGTTTTTCTCTTTTTAAAATCTAATCCTTGTTATCATCTCCTTACTTATGTTTCTATACCTAATTCAACATTGAATTCACCCACTCTAATTTGCTCTTCAATCTCAATCCTTGCACTAATTTCTCAATTTTTCAATCTGATTGGTTAGGGAGAACCATCCTCCTGCTCACTCAGTTCCCAGATGTACCTTTATCCTTGTTGTATTGGAATCAGCTTGTACATTTACCAAACAACCATGCAAAATATCATCACCATTAAATGGCTAAGGGTGTGTCTAACTGATGAAAGACACTTTTGGTTGCAAACTTAAGCAAATAACGACTCATTGCATTTAACAGAAACAAAAGCATTTCAAGTAACTTAAATGCTAATGTATATCAAAAATTGACAGTAGTGTGGTGGACTTAAATGACAAAAAATCCATTCATAAATTAGATATTTATTCTTTGTTTCATTAATAGTTTTGACTCGGAGTAGATTCCATTACAGATTTTATTTCTGGATAGCTCCCTTAATTCCCCTTAATGTGTTGCCTGGTAATAGTCACTTTGAATATGATATGGGATATAAATGTTCTTGATATATTATTTTCTCCTCAACAGATTTTAAATAATAGCAGCTAATGCTTGGTTTTAATTACAAAAACACATTGTTGGAATTATCCACTGCCTTGGTCAGTGTGAGCAATGGCACAAAAGTGGGGACAATACTGCGCAAATGAAAAAAAAATCAAAATCTCTACATCAAGATAAAAACTCCTGATTTCCCCTTCAAAGTTTAAACAGCAGGTTCAGAATCTCGGCAATAAGCAGTGACTGTCTTATTTCTATGCATTTGTGTAGTGTGGTTGTTGGAGGTCTGTCAACTCAGTATCAGGACGTCTCTGCAAAAGTTTCTCAGAGTAGCATGCTAGACTCAACCACCTTCAGCTGTTCCACCCATGACCTTCCCTCCATCGTAAAGTCAGAAATGGGGATGTTTGCCAATGATCGCACTCATTTGCAACTCCTCAGATACTGAAGTAGTGTATGTCCAAATGCAGCAAGATTCCGACAATATCCAGGCTTAGGCTAACAAGTGGCAAGTTACATTCCCACCACAGAATGCCAGGCAATAACCATCTCCAGGAAGAGACAAGCTAACCACCATCCAATGGCATCAGTGAATTCCCACTATCACCACCCTGGGGTTACGATTAACAACAAGCTCACTGGACTTGCCACATAAACACAGTGGCTACAAGAACATGTAAGAGACAAGGAATACTGCAATGAATAATTCACCTCCTGACTCCCCAAAGCCTGTCCATCATCTACAAAGCACAAGACAGGAATGTGGTGAAATATTCCTCATTTACCTGAGTGAGTGCAGCTCCAACACCACCTAAGAATCTTCACACCATCCAGCGCCAAGCAGCACGCCTGACTGGCACAGCTTCCACAAATATCCATTCCCACTGATGCTCAGTGGCAGCAGTGTGTATTATCTACAAAGTGCACTGCAGAAATCCATCACACCTTCTTAGATAGCACCTTCCAAGTCACAACAATTACCATCTCAATGGACAATGGTATCAGATACATGGGAACACCACCACTGGCAGTTCTCCTCTGAGCCATTCTACATCCAGCTTGGAGGAGAACTGCCAGTGGGGGTGGGGTTGCTCGGTCAAATCTTGGAACTTTCTTTCTGATGATGTAATGCTGTGGTTCAAGGACTCAGCCTGCCACCATCTTCTCACGGGCATTAGGGATGGGCAACTAATGTTGGCCAAGCCATTGACACTCACATCCCATGACTGAATTTCTAAAAATATTTGCACCTCACTATGCCCTCAATTTGCCTAATTTCTATTCAGTTTCTATCTGCTCTCCTTTGCCAAGTTGGTGCAAATTCCCAACAAGCCCGGTGGCTCAGTGGTTAACACTGCTGCCTCACAGCACCAGGAATCTGGGTTGAATTCCACCCTCGGGCGACTGACTGTATGGAGTTTGCACGTTCTCCCTGTGTTTGCGTGGATTTCCTCCGGCTGCTCCAGTTTCCTTCCTCCGTCCAAAGGTGCGCAGGTCAGGTGGACTGGTTGTGCTAAATTGCCCTGTAGTATCCAAGAAGGTGCAGGCTCGGTGGGCTAACCATGAGGAATGCCGGATTACAGGTATAGGGTGAGTAGGTATTGCTCTTCAGAGGATCAATGTGGACTCAATGGGCCAAATGACCTGCGTCCACACTGTAGGGATTCTATAAAAGTCAGAGTGTGTGTCAACAGCAGCTCACCACTTGCTTCTGTAGGCCCTCATCCAACTTTGTCCTCACTGCAATGTCATTTCTTACTCTGTGATCACCTCCTCCACCAACCTTCATCCACACAGATCGGCATCTACAAACTTTCCCCCATCATCATGACCAACTCACCTACCAATTTGACCCTTCAGTATTTTCCTGTGGAGCTCAGAGATACCTTGGACTTGCATGCTTCTGCCAGGAACACACATACACCCAAACACACACACACACACACACACACATCTCCTGTATCAACACAGCAAGGGTCATGGTTTACTTCTAGCATACTCACTCACTTGTCCGTACTTGTTTGCCAGGCTCTGTGGCTTTCATTGCCTTTTTGTGCATAGGAAGAGGTGATAGCTTGTCACAGAGTTAGAACAGTCTAGGGAGTGGACTTGTGATGTACAAGCAGTGTGCAACATGAATGTCACAGCTACAGCATGTGTCAGCAGCTTATACAGCAAGCACACGGAATATGCTTCAACCAACAACCATATGTGAAAGTCAAAGTCAACCAGTGATTAGTGAGGTCAAGGGAGAATACATTCCATCAGCGAATACAACATAGTCAGTCAAGAAGTTTGTCCAATTCAAGTCTGGAGGTCAGTCACAGCCAGACAAGTGCAACCTGTCCACAGATTCTGTGTGCATCACTGGGATGCTGTGGAGACATCATGAATAAAGAAAGTGATGGGGGTGATGGTGTGATGACAATGGATGAAAGAGCATTTATTGGTGATGCATGAGTAGGAAAGTTAAGGTCTCCCTAGTGAGTGAGTAGGAAGCTCAGAGGGCAGGAAAAGTTGCTAGTTTGGGAGAATGATGTGGGTGAAAGCCAATCAGTGGACATGATGTATGCAATCGTGAGAGTTGTAATCCACGTACCTTGGTGAAATGGATATGAGTTATAATGAATTGTGGCCCTGTGACAGTGAAGGAGGGGAGAGAAGATGGTGGCACTTACCCCTGCGACCTACCTTCCTGAATAGCAGGAAGAAGCACAGCGCTATTTCCAACCACCCAATCCACCAGCACTTCCAGGTCCTTGAGGGCAAACCGAAAAGCTACCTTGCCCTTGGTAACCACAATGCGGGACAATGCTGTGAAGGGTAGTTCCTGGCTTGCAGCATCTGAAGTGCTGTGGAGCTGGGGTTTATATACGACACTGATGCAATAAATATTGCTGAGTTCTGGCAGCAATGAGCACCTCTGTCTCTCCTACTGCATGATTCCATGAGATAGGCAGCCAAGGCAGGCACCCTGACTGCATAATTAATGAGGTGAAGAGCAGAAAAGTGCATGAAGCAGTACAATGGCTCAGCGGTTAGCACCTGCTGCCTCACAGTACCAGCGATCTGATTTCAATTCCGCCCTTGGCTGACTGTCCCTGTGGAGTGTGTGTGTTCTCGCAGTGTCTGCGTGGGTTTCCCCTGAGTGCTCCGGTTTCCTCCCACAGTCCAGGGATGTGCAGGCTAGGTGGATTAGCCATGGAAAGTGCAGGGATACAGGGATAGGGTAGTGGTGTGCGTTTGGGTGGGATACTCTTTGGTGGGTTGGTGTAGACTCTTCAACACTACAGGGATTCTATGAAAACCAGCATGAGCCATGATGAACTGGGCACCATGAATTTCATTTATAAAAGCACTTTGTTGCATGATGGTTAAATTCAGTCCTTTGGTATATTTCCAGTATTTAGATTTGATAAACAGGAGGCAGAGACATCAAAATAATGGAATTTGCCAATTTTTATTTGCCATTGCTCTCAAGGTCTGACTTATTTATTTTGGTCACCATGGCAGTATTATGATATACTTGTGTGTACTGACTTGCAGTTCAGTCAGCCTGCTGTATCATGAAGATGCTTCCAGTATCCGGAACTGGGAAAGTCAAATAACTCATATACAAACATGTACTGTACTTTAGTTCAAAAAGATGTAATTAGCCTGAAATTTGAGTACGTTAAAACAGATTTAAGCAGTAGAGGGTAATGTAGTGATAATATCACTGGACTAATAACTGCAGATTAATTCTTTGTGTGAATTCAAGTCCCACCACAGCAGTCAATCTTGGAATGTGAATTTAGTATCCGTTATGTTATTGTCATTTGTCATTAAATCCCATTTAGCTGTTAATGTCCTTTAGGGAAGGAAATCTGCTATCCTTACTTGGTCTGGTTTGCATGTGACTCCAGACCGACTGCCCTCTGAAATGGCCTCGCAAACCCACTCGAACCAACAGCATTTAGGGATGGGCAGCCTTGCTTCTGACGTTCACATCCCCATGCAGGAATAGAACAAAGAAAACCATTCTGTCAGCAACACAGGTCTTAAGTATAATTTGGAAAAGTCTGTCATTCTCATAGTATCAAATTGGGATCCTGATTTTGTCATGATTATCGAATGACTATGTGAGTGCTGCACTTAAAGGTGGGTGAATGAGCCAATGTACAGCAAGTACTCTGCAAGGTAGAAGTGAATTTAAAGAGTAAAAATGTTCAAAGTAAGAGTATCAAATCTTTTTGCATGGCATAATCTTACGACACAGTGGCATGTAGGAACCTGATGAAAAGAATGGGAGGCAAGCGGTAAGGGAGTATCTGAAGTGCAGCCCAGTGGAGGTAAGGTGCAGTGGCTGAAGGATGAGGGAAAAGCCACAGAACAGAAGCATCGAGCTCCCTTTGACTGAAAAGAGTAAGAAAGTAAAAGTAAAACTCAATTAGCAGAAGTACCTGATGTTGGAAAAAAGCCCTGCCTTCAGTAGCACTCCTGGGCCATGTGTGAGGGTCCTGAATGGAGTGCTAATTTGACCAAGTAATGCTGACTGTTTAACAGATGCAGCAATGCTTGAAGCATCAATCAAAATTCAAGCATGAACAAGGTCTGTGTACTGCTGTGCACTATCAGTGGCACCATCAACAGCATTCTCATCAGCAAGGGAATAGAAGACCTGCCAGAAATAACTTTGTAAAGGACTTTGATTTTAAGGCAGATCCCAATCATGGACACAAACCAGGGGAAACTATTGATACTTTTACAAATAATTTTTGTTGCCCCACTGATAATTGCAAATATCGAATATTACAAGATAAGGTCAGCGGGACTGCATCATAATCAGGGAGCTAGATGAAACTCTACCAGAATTTCCATTGCGTAAAGACGATCTTACATTAGCCAAAGCATAATGTTCAACTGAAAGGCTGAATTTTGTAAACAGTACCAGCTTTTTATCCATAAGGATACAAACCTTTCCAATGGTCAGACCACTGACTCTGATACAGTCTACTTCATTAATCACAGTACTACAGTAAGTAAATAGTCAACACTGGAAGAGGGTACCATGCTTGCTATTGATTATTGTCCAGGTGTAATAGAAAAGCTCCACATTGCAACCAGCCTGGTCCACGCAACAATGCTGAGTACTGCGCATGATATAGGACAGGCTATTCTATAAGTGGCTCATCAAGAGATAAGAAATTTCTGTCTTCAGGGGAAAATGTAAAATGTAATCACTCCAATCTGTAACTGTCTAAGAAGTAGTTGCTACTAAGAACAGGATACGTACTCTTTGGGGGACATGCTACTGAAGAACAAGATGCATACTTTTTCAGGGCAGCTGTAGATATACAAAGTAATTTCAGGTATGCAGATATCCTGGTTACTGGTAAGAAAACTAATTTTAAAACGACTACAGGAAAGCATATTCATTCTTCCAGATTAAACTTGATAGTTAAAGTTATGGTTTCTTTATCTATCTTTGATCAAGATACAGAAGATATCATTGTTAGATCATGAATACAAACATAGTCCAGCAGATGCTGCAATGGGACAAAATCAGTGATACTCAAATGTCAACCCAATCACCAGAAACACTGATATGATTTTGGACCTTCTTTATTCACCAACTGCAGCAAAAATTGAAGTTAAATAATTACCTGGGCCAATCTTCTTTGGAGAAACAGCATCCCCAGGACCACAGGAGGATATTGCAGATCCTTCACTTCTATTTGAAGAAGCAGGAAGACGTTGTAACAATAATGGTGGTTATCCACAGTGAAATTAAGTTCCAGATCTTAATCTTTTCTTTTGGGATGTTGTGGGTGAGAATGGCCACAAGGCAGAGAATCTTTTGGATGAAGAGATCCTGCACCTTTATTTTTAAATCAATTCACAAAAAAGGTGCTTTAGTTCACATTAGACATAAAATGCTCAAGATAGTTACCTTGTCTTTCAGTTCCCTAAGTAATAAATCATTCTGAAAGTTCCTGTTTATTGTTTTCCTTTGCAGTCTTATTTAATACTCTCCTACTTGTATTTGAAATTTCCAGTTTACCAAAAGAATAGGAAAGTGAATACAGACTGCTACAATGTTTGTACTGCTGTATTGTTCAGCTCGTCTTATTGGGAAACAGTTTACAATTTGAAGGCATATTGATTTTTTCTCTGCCCTTAGTATTATGATACCTTATAAAGAATAGATTTACAAGCAAGGCACAAATCTGAGGAAACTAAACCACCAACCCTAATTGTTTTCAATGATCTTAGAACTCCAATGCTTTGTTATGTTCTTTCATAAAAGATTTTTCTATTTCTCTAACTTCTGTTCTCCTCGATTGCACCATGATCAGATTTGTGCGAAGATTTGTAGCTCGGGTGCTCGTTGTTGTGATTCTGTTCGCCGAGCTGGAAGTTTTTGTTGCAAACGTTTCGTCCCCTGGCTAGGCGACATCATCAGTGCTTGGGAACCTCCTGCGAAGCGCTTCTTTGATGTTTCCTCCGGTGTTTATAGTGGTCTGTCCCTGCCGCTTCCGGTTGTCAGTTTCAGCTGTCCGCTGTAGTGGTTGGTATATTGGGTCCAGGTCGATGTGTTTGTTGATGGAGTTTGTGGATGAATGCCATGCCTCTAGGAATTCCCTGGCTGTTCTCTGTCTGGCTTGCTCTATGATAGTGGTGTTGTCCCAGTCGAATTCATGTTGCTTGTTGTCTGCGTGTGTGGCTACTAAGGATAGCTGGTCGTGTCGTTTTGTGGCTAGTTGATGTTCGTGTATGCGGATTGTTAGCTGTCTTCCTGTTTGTCCTATATAGTGTTTGATCAGATATTGACATGACCATTTGAGTGGTTGGGGCTGCCCCTCCCTTTCAGTTTTCCCTTCTCTACTGAGAAGAAACTAATTTTTACTTGGTGTCACCTTTATTGTCATGATTGAAAACACAGCTTGAGAGATTTTGATGATATCTACTTCTTCATCTCAACCAGAAGAGGAAGTGCTAACAGATTTTATTGCACAATAGTTTGGACACCTGCCAATTTGGGCTGGAGTTAACCTTCCAATTTGATCACTTTCCACATTAGTTTTGAATTTCCTCCCATAAATTTCCACAGACGTCTACCATGAAATTGCGTGCTTTAACGTTTCCCTGTTTTGTTTTATGAAAAAATCCCCAGACTTTTTCCTGACTTGAATGTGTTTTCCAACAAATGTGGCTCACATTTTTGATTCTCCACATAGTAGGCTGGACGGGTGTGATCATTCAGGGTAATTTAATGGTGCTAAGGTTTTCCGCAATAGGAGGTAAAGATAATCAAAGACCAAGTTATTCTAAACTTCTAATGTACACCTCTGTCATGACCACATAGAGTCATAGAGTCATAAAGATGTACAGCATGGTAACAGATCCTTCAGTCCAACCCGTCCATGCCGACCAGATATCCCAACCCAATCTAGTCCCATCTGCCAGCACCTGGCCCATATCCCTCCAAACCCTTCCTATTCAGATATCTATCCAGATGCCTTTTAAATGTTGCAATTGTACCAGCCTCCACCACAGTGGCCTAACCAATGTCCTGTACAGCCGCAACATGACCTCCCAACTCCTATACTCAATACTCTGATTAATAAAGGAAAGCATCCCAAATGCTTTCTTCACTATCCTATCTACCTGCGACTCCACTTTCAAGGAGCTATGAACCTATATTCCAAGGTCTCTTTGTTCAGCAACACTCCCTAGGACTTTACCATTAAGTGTATAAGTCCTGCTAAGATTTTTTTCCCCAAAATGCAGCACCTCACATTTATTTTAATTAAACTCCATTTGCCACATCTCAGCCCATTGGCCCATCTGGTCAATATCTTGTTGTAATCTGAGGTATTGTTCTTCACTGTCCACTACACCTCCAATTTTGGTGTCATCTGCAAACTTACTAACTGTACTTCTTATGCTCACATCCAAATCATTTATATAAATGATGAAAAGTAACGTACCCAGCACTGATCCTTGTGGCACTCCACTAATCACAGGCCTGCAGTCTGAATAACCCTCCACTACCACCCTCTGTCTCTACCCTTGAGTCAGTTCTGTATCCCAATAGCTAGTTCTCCCTGCATTCCATGAGATCTAACCTTGCTAACCAGTCTCCCACGAAAAACCTTGTTGATTGCCTTACTGAAGTCCATATAGATCATGTCCGCTATTCTGCCCTCATCGATCCTCTTTGTTATTTCATTAATATACTCAATCAGGTTCATGAGGATTCTGGGTAATCTAAGATGGAGGACGGGAAAAATTTCTGGCTGTAATAGGCTGCTTCGTTTTTGAAATATTTCAGGTGTTGGAGGTGATTTCTTCACATTCCAGGAATAGTAATTACTGTCTTACATGCTGTTGCATTGTTTCGGAACTTTGGAGATAAAAAAAGTCAAAACAACAGCACTTTTAAAAGGGAGAGGAACAGACAAAGGCAGCACATGGTAAGGTCAGTGCAGAATAGAGAGAGAGAGAGAGAAGAAACCCATATTGCTAACTAATACAGTAGTGAATCTGCACAATTACTGCCTTTGTTGTTTGAATTCATGTATCACTGGACATCGAAATTCACAACTAATCTTGGAGGAACCTATTTGGAAGAGGTCACAGCATAGAAACAGATAAGTGAATATTTTTAAGTATGGCCTTATAATAAGTCTGCAGTAGTGTGGGTTCTTTCTCGATTATGTGTTTTATTGAGATATGTCGACATATGTCTCTTGATTAAACTTAAAAATATATGCCATAAGTATTAAGTTAGCCTGGAGCAGTGTTTTGTAGAGGCTTAAGATTGTGCTATTTTCTGGTTCCGAACATTGAATGAAGCAAAATGGCCTTCAGTAGAATGAAATGCTCTTCTTGTCAGATGTGGGAGTTTAGGGAGAGTTTACATGTGACTGAGAATAATATCTGCAATAAATGCCATGGGTTGCTAATCCTATCATTTTGAATGGATCGGTTGGGGAGACAGTTAGAGGCATTGAGGAATTTACAAGAGCAAGAGGGTGTGATGGATGGCAGTTAGAGGAAGGAGGGAAAGTCTCAGATACAATCACATAGATGGGTTAACTCTAGGAAAGGTAGTAGAGGTAGACAGGTAGTGCAGGAGTCATCTGTGGGCTATCCCCATCTCAACCAAGTATGCTGTTTTGGAAAATGTAGCGGGTGACAGATTCTCAGGGGAATGTAGCACGAACAGCCAAGTTTCTGGTATTGAGGCTGGCTCTAATGCACGAGGGATACGTCGGGTTCCAAGAGATCAATTGTGTTACTCTGAGGCACAGAGAGATGTTTCTGTGGCCAGCAGTGAAAAGTCAGAATGATGTGTTGCCTCCCTGGTGCCAGGATCAAGGATGTCTCAGAGAGGGTGCAGAATGTTCTCACGGGGGAGAGGGCACAGCAGGAGGTCATTGTACACAATGGAACCAATGACATAGCAAGGGAAAAGGATGAGATTCTGAAGGGAGAATATAGAGACTTAGGCAGGAATTTAAAAAGGAGATCCTCGAGAGTAGTAATATCTGGATTACTCCTGATACTGCGAGCTAGTAAGGGTAAGAATAGGAGGATAGAGCAAATGAGTACTTGGCTGAGGAGCTGGTGCAGGGGAGAAGTATTCACATTTTTGGATCACTGGAATCTCTTCTGGGGAAGATGTGAGCTGCACAAGAAGGACGGATTGCACCTAAATTGGAAGGGGACTAATATACTGGTAGGGAGATTTGCTAGAGCTGCTCGAGAGGATTTAAACTAGTAAGGTGGGGGCAGATGAACTCAGGGCATGGTTAGGAACATGGAACTGGGATATCATAGCAATTACAGAAACGTGGCTCAGAGGTGGACAGGACTGGCAATTTAATGTTCCAGGATACAAATGCTACAGGAAGGACAGAAAGGGAGGCAAGAAAAGAGGGGGATTGGCATTTTTGATAAGGGATAGCATTACCTCTGTACTGAGGGATGATATTCCCGAAAATACATCCAGGGAGGTTATTTGGGTGGAACTGAGAAATAAGAAAGGGATGATCACCTTGTGTTATAGATGCCCTAATACTCAGTGGGAAATTGAGAAACAAATTTGTAAGGAGATCTCAGTTATCTGTAAGAATAACAGGGTGGTTGTGGTAGGGGATTTTAACTTTCCAAACATGACAAGGCATTTCCTCGAAGTGGCCCATGAACTATGAATTTAGTGCTTTTTAAATTTGTGAATAATTCGGTTGAAGATAAAAGCTACATTTAACCTTACATAAAATCAATGTTTGCTTAATACAAATCACTGCTGTAAGTTATTTAAGCAAAAGTAATAAACTTTCTAATTAAACACCTATAGTGATGAAATGCGGATAAGGATGAAATATATTTCTAAAGATGAAATTCAGTTCAATTTGTTTTATTCATATGTTAGCAGACCCATAGTTTATTTGTTGAAGTATTGCTTGTTTCAAGTGAGGAGTTGTATTCAGAAGCTGCGATGGCTTCTGGAGTTGAATTTTTGGCATGACAGCTGTAAATTGCCTGGATTCCTTTTCTGCAAAACCAGAGTGATTTATGAGCACCTTCCTCTGCAGCTCTCGGTTTGCAGAGAGAAAGGCCCAACTCAAGCATATTGTTCATGGTTAGTTCAGCTCAGAGCGGTGCCTGGACCTGTCTACACAGAGTCTCCTGACACTTTTTGCAGAAATGGCTGTGATCAACTGGACTTCTTTTGGAGGCAGTAGTCATATTTGATACCTGCTCTTAATGCAATATTGCTCAACTGGATTTGGTACATAAATTGCTTAGCAATGAATTAGGAAAAGAAAATGCACTAAAAATAAGTTGCCACGGTTCTTCAGTGCAGAGATCAAGATATATGACCAGCTCAAGTGCATGAAGATCAAGGTACCAACCACACCTGCATTGTACCATTGACACAAGTGGCTCCAGTGTTCTGCTCCTCTGTCCTCCAAGTTGCCTTTCGCCTCAGTGTACAGCAGGAGCCCCAGCACCTGTTTGTCAATCACACAATACAGCAGTTTGTTCTCTTAATATTCCTGCAGTTATTCAGATCTGAACAGCAGGGCAAGCAGTAGATTCTAGTCTGTCACAGAGGCCATTAATAGTGAGGGTAGGAATGAGGAGACATGTCATGTGTAGAGCTCGGACGCATACCAGGATCACCCTCAGAAGGGAGTGGGAGCACGTGCCCAGAGAGTTCAACTCCCAGAGTCTGGTCCCAAGAGCTGCAGCATTTCCACAAAAGGTGTAATGACATGAATAGGATGATAGGATATGATATCTCACATGCACCACAACACCGATCTCTCACACTGCTCAATGCAGACTTCCAGCCACACATCTTCAGTCCCTGACATTCACAATTCACACCTCATATCTAGACTGGGCGGTACAGTGGTTCAGTGGTTAGCACTGCTGCCTCACAGCACCAAGGTCCCAGGTTCAATCCCAGCCTCAGGTGACTGTGTGTGGAGTTTGCACATTCTGCCTGTGCCTGCCTGGGTTTCCTCCCACAGTCCAAAGATGTGCAGGCTAGGTGAATTGGCCACTCTAAATTGCTCATAGTGTTAGGTGCATCATTCAGAGGGAAATGGGTCTGGGTGGGTTCCTCTTCAGAGGGTCAATGTGGATTGGTTGGGCTGAAGGGCCTGTTTCCACACTGTAGATAATCTAATCTAACTCTAAAATAATCTTCCAACACCCACCATTGCAATAGACATCCACCTACCTCGCACCCTGCAGCTGTGTGCATTTGAGGCCTCTGGTATCTGACATTGTTTAGAACCTTGAGGAAGTAGGTTTATTCCTAGTTTTACAGTCTTGTCCTGACATCTAACAAGACGAGCCAGCTGTAGACTGTGTTTCCCACTTTCACCCCATCAACCTTCCATTTCTGAGTTCTTGCTGTTCGAAAGAATGAGAGAAAAGAGCGATAACACAGGAACAATAAAAAGGCCCAATCCTGGCACTATGCGTAAGCAAGTAAAGACCAGAAGCTGGTGAGTCATTGAACATGAGTGACCTACAAGCAGGTCAGAGATAAAGAATGGTTCATCTGCCAGCTCGTTGCTAAGGAATTTGCCGAAGCACAAATATGAGGCCAAAGTGCTTTGGGATATCCTGTACTTGTAAAAAGCAAGTCTTTGTAACCTTTAAAGGATGCTGTGCAAGCCGCACATGAGAAGTATCCCCATGCCCATGTAGAACTCTACAAGACAACTTCTTGTCCGATAATGTTTGACTCGGCCCACCTACCATTGCAGCTTATTACAGGTCAGGTTTTTCAGGTTATGTCATTTTAAAAAAAAATCTTATTCTACCTTTGTGAGTTTAACCCTACCCCAAAGTGTGAAGATTTTTCCAGTAAATATGCGTGCACACCAATGTTTGCTGACACTACCTAGGAATATGGAGAAGTCAAGTTCCAACTGAGCAGAGGAGGGAGCTTACCCTGTCTGCAGCCTTCTGCTCCAACACCAGGTAGTCCTGCAGACCTGATGACACTATCACTGTAATGCGCTTGTTTTTGAAAAGTTTGTTTGAACCGCTTGCCTGTTCCTCTGTTGCCCTGCAGGGATGAGGCAATACTTTGTGACAAATCCAGGAATTCTCCAAAATACCTTTGAAGGACTTCCAGACATTGCAATAGAAATAACCTTCCTGATTACCTGCTGTACCTATGTGCTGGCTTTCTGTGTTTTGTGCACAAGGACCCTCAGGTCCCTTTGTGTTGCATTTTTCTGCAGTTACTGTCCATTTAAAGAATACTCTTCTCTTTCCTCCTCCCTTCCAAAATGAAGAAACAGCCTGACCCAAATAGATTTACACTCCACCTCCAGCCTTTCTTAGTTAGCTGATCTCAGCTAGAGAGGGAACTACAACTAACATTCGCTCACCTTCCCAACTTCCTGCAGGAAGGAGTCAAAAATTATCTAACAATTCCCAATGAGAATATTGTGTGAGGATAGGATGATCTCCACAGTAAAGAGAACCTGATGGGGCTCAAGTTCCAGACTCTCAGATAGGAAAGGGTCACTGTGTTCATTGCCGGATAGTGACAGCACCGACAAAATTCCACTCCCAAATGTTGTTATTGACTTCAGGAAAGTAAGGAAGAAAACTAAAAAAAACCTGATTGAACACAGGTATGTATGATAGTTTTAATTGAATATTTCCTTTGAAACAGTGAGACAATAAGGGATATGAAGAGCATTTCTGTACAATATAATGATACCACTGTTTACTTATTTAACAGTATGAGCTCTAGAAATGTTACTTCCCTTGCCTTTTTCATTTATGGCCAAACTGTACATAATATCACATGATAATAAAACATGATAATATCAGGGATACGAGTATTTTCATGTCTGATTTGCTAATTATCACATATCTCTAAATTATTTACAACATCAGTATCAAAGGGATTTTCCTGTGATAGAAAACAGTAACTACGGAGGTGTGACAGCTGACAATAAAAAAAAGTCAAACTTTGTGGGTACTATGATTTTATTTGAAAGCATGTTTATAAACAAATGAGCTCTTACAGTCTTGCAGGAATTTTTTTTTGTTTATGCTTATCAAAACATCCTGGGTTTAAACTGCAACATGTTTAAGGGGACACAATGGAACATATTGTTAGACATTATCAGTTTAATTGACCGATTAAGCACCACAAACAATAAAAATTACCACTGCTGTTTACAAAGCAGAGAGAGACAAAAAGACTGTTGAGATTGAATTCAAAGCAATAGTCTGATCATAGATTAAACATAATAACATAAACCACAGGAAGAGAGTTTGAGCAGTTTATGTATTCTGAAATTATTACAGTTAAATTGCCTACCCTTGAGTATTTGTTACCTTCTAATGTTAGCTGTGCAGTCTCTTCGATGAGATCAACCTTTTCAATTGCATGTGAATCAGCAAAAGGGTGAGTAGATGGGGGATGTGTAGGTGAGTGAGGTTGGTGTTTTGTCACTGTTTTAAAAGCTGTGTATATAAGGATCCAAGGGACAGGAAGACACCACCTGACCAGCAATCATGGGAGGTCTAAATCTAAGCACAGCATGTTAGACTATGGATGTGTGTATATGTTCCTCTATGACTACAAGTTATCAGTTTGTCTGTTAAGAAAGTATGTTTGTAATCTTCAAGTAAATTGCAATGAAATTACTTACCAATCCAATAGGAGATTCTTCTTTAGTAAGGATGACAGCACAAGAATACAACAAAGGGTAATGAGCTCTTGTAGTGCAGTGGCGCTGTCTGCAGCTCATGGGCCAGAAGATCTGCATTCAACCCCCCCTGATGTGTGTCATCACATCTCTGAACAGCTTGATTTAAAAATATCTACAGCAGTGGGTGGGGAAGTCGGTGAAGTGGGTGAGTGTGTGAGCTGATTAAGGTTGTTGGTTCCATTGGTGAGTGAATAATTGGGTTGAGGGCAGTTGGGGATTAGTCAGATGGCTGGGGAGATATTGAATATGGTTGTGGGTTGGTCAGGCAGTTGGTCTGAGTCGGGGGTTAGTCAGGTTTTTGGATCTGGTTAGATGAGTAGTCGGGTCATGTGCGGGTAATCTCTGATCATCTGGGTGGGGTGTAGTCAAGTGATCAAGGATACTTGAGTCTGCTTAGTGGGCCAGGAGCAGGTAGTCAGGTCTAAGTTGAGGGGGATCTGGGTGGTTAGGGGCCAGGTGGTAGACAGAGCTTGAGGGTGTTGCTGCTTGGTCAGGTTTTAGTTGGATAGTTGAGGTAGTTGAAACTTTATTGCTGGAACAGCACAGCAGGTCAGGCAGCATCCAGGGAACAGGAGATTCGACGTTTCGGGCACAGGCCCTTCTTCATTTCCTGAAGAAGGGCCTGTGCCCGAAACGTCGAATCTCCTGTTCCCTGGATGCTGCCTGACCTGCTGTGCTGTTCCAGCAATAAAGTTTCAACTTTGATCTCCAGCATCTGCAGACCTCACTTTCTCCTCGGATAGTTGAGGTAGTATTGTCAGCTTGGGGGAGTAATAAGATGGCCATAGTAGTCACTGGGGTTGGTAATTGAGGATGTCTGTTTACCTACGGTTTACCTATGGCTTATTAGAAGCTTTTAGTTTTACGAGTAGCTGTCAGGATTAGTTATGCATTTCCAATCCAAGCCTTTATCTCTGGCTCAGAGTCAGGGATATTCATGCAATGACTGAAGAACAAAGCTCATTGGAAGTTTTAACCTCCTGGACAATTCCCATATCAACCCACAATTTTCTGCCATGCACCTTCCATCAGGTCTCTGATCTTTAGGAAACTGGGAGATTTATCAATTGACTTATTGATGTTTATGGCGCCTCACTGTATACTGCAATGACTAGATTTCAAATGTATTTAACAGCTGCACAGTGCATTCAACATTGAGGTCATGAAAGGCCTGATAGAAATGCAGATATTTTCTTTCTTACTGATCTATTAGCATATTTACTGTGGTATTCCTTGCAATACAAGGGTGAGAGGCTGATGTAAGACAAAGTGGGAAAAGAATAACAATCAATGGTCAAGGCCTGTAGGAGAGCAGGAGGCCCAGGCAAGCAAGTGAAAGAAAGTAAAGGACATGAGGAGAAGGTAAAGGCTAGTTAAGGTTAAGCAAGTATGCAGGAGAACCAAAGAAAATAAAGTAACAGACTGAAGCAATACTTGTACTGCTGGTAGGTGATATTCTTGGAGGTAAGTTAGAGCTTGCTTTTTCCTTTTCATATATTTACATGGCTCGTTCTGCAGATAGAAAGGTGGAATTCAACTTGCAATTAAAAGGAAAATTTATTTCCATATTACATTGCAATCTAATTGATTGTCATGAAAATACTGAACCAGTTGAATTTCAGATAAGAGTCTACACTAAACCAATTGGAAAACACAGACATAAATCTAGAGCCAAATGGTCATTTTGGATGTCAGAAAATTAAGCATATATTGACATCATAGCTTTAGTCTGATGTTGTGTTCTTGCTGCCAAGAGCTAGCTGAACTTAAGGTAAGGGTTATTGTGACATGAAATTGTTTCATATAGTATCACTTGTAGTGACACAAAGAAGGTTTCTGTGCCAATTTCCATTTGTGACTTGTTGGTATGACCCACATGGTGTAGTATAATAGATTACATTAAGTGGGCGGCACGGTGGCACAGTGGTTAGCACTGCTCCCTCACAGCACCAGAGACCTGGGTTCAATTCCCACCTCAGGCAACTGACTCTGTGGAGTTTGCACATTCTCCCCGTGTCTGCGTGGGTTTCCTCCGGGTGCTCCGGTTTCCTCCCACAGTCCAAAGATGTGCAGGTCAGGTGAATTGGCTATGCTAAATTGTCCGTAGTGTTAGGTAAGGGGTATATGCAGGGGTATGGGTGGGTTGCGCTTCGGCGGGTTGGTGTGGACTTGTTGGGCCGAAGGATATGTTTCCACACTGTAAAGTAATCTAATCTAAAGACATCTGAATGTTTGATATGCTAATATGGCAGTATACAACACAGGATGTAAGATATTATCACATGATCTTGTCCTCTCATTCATTCTTATGGTAAGTTTAAACCTCAGTAATTATGATGTATATATTTCAATTTTCGCAGTCCCAGCAAGTTGTAAATCATGGTGCTCATGCCCAAAACCAGGGCAATCCAATTTTTAGCCCTAGTAGTTTTGTTATGAATGTTTGGTTATATTTCTATACAATGTTGAAAGAAGCTGATCTGTCTTAAAAAAGGAAAAGTGTGTCTTACAAAATGGCTCCCAGAAGCCATAGGGGTACCTTTATGGATTCAGCTGTTTTTGGAACTAGAATATACTTTGATAATTAGATTAGATTAGATTAGATTAGATTAGATTACATACAGTGTGGAAACAGGCCCTTCGGCCCAACAAGTCCACACCGCCCCGCCAAAGCGCAACCCACCCATACCCTTACATTTACCCTTACCTAACACTACGGGCAATTTAGCATGGCCAGTTCACCTGACCTGCACATCTTTTGGACTGTGGGAGGAAACCGGAGCACCCGGAGGAAACCCACGCAGACACGGTGAGAATGAGTCGGGAATTGAACCCGGGTCTCTGGCGCTGTGAGGCAGCAGTGCTAACCACTGTGCCACCGTGCCGCCCACTTCTTCATGAAGCATCACAATGGACTTCTGAAACCTTCCAAGAGTAGATAGAAGCATATTGACAGTGGCTTCTGTGGAGGTGGGGAGGTCTTTTCCTATCTCACTGAAAAATCTAAAAGAATGGGAGCAATTCAAGTTAATGATTGATCAAACATAGAAAATGCTGGGAAACTCAGCAGGTTTGGCAGCACTTGTGGAGTGAAATAGAGTTTATGTTTGAGTCTGAAGCACAATTCTTTTTCAGAACTGCTACAATACCAAACAAATTCCCCTTTTTCTCCACAATTCTGATTAATACAATTGAGCTGAGACATTGGAAATACTTACTAAGTTACTTACCGAGTACTGTATTTAACTAGTCTCCTCTGAACGTATGGGGAAACTACATCCACTCTTCATTAAATGTGATGGAGGAAGATGTTATTTACAGTGCTATCAAGCAGCATTTACTCAACAGTAACTCTCTCTCACACACACACACACACCTTCTTATCTCATTTCAGCCTTGGTCCAAACTTTGACAAAAGAGCTGAACTCAAAAGGAAAACTGAAGATGTTTGCGCTTGACATCAAGGAATCATTCTAAATTATTGTTGCATCAAGGAGTTCTAACAAATCTGGAGTCAATGGCAATACTCTCCGTGGCCTGGAATACACTTAGCACAAAGAAGGTAGTTATGGTTGTTGGAAGGTGATCCTTTCAGTCCCAGGACATTACCACAGAGCTTCCTCAGGACAGGGCCAACAATCTCCAGCTGCTTTGTGAAAGAGCTATCATTAGGTTAGATGTGGGATATTTGCAGATGACTGCATCACGTTCAACATCATTGCAATTCCATAACACTATCTGATGTAGGACCAGAATTAGAGCTGAAAAATTAGAGCTGAAGAACGGCTTATGCCCGAAACGTCGATTCTCCTGCTCCTTTGATGCTGCCTGACCTGCTGCGCTTTTCCAGCAACACATTTTTCAGCTCTGATCTCCAGCATCTGCAGACCTCACTTTCTCCTAGGACCAGAATTAGGCTATTTCGGCCACCAAGCCAACTCTGCCATTAGGTCGTGGCTGATATGTTTCTTAATGCTGTTCTTCTGCCTTCTCCCTGTAACCCTTAATCCCCTTAGAAATCAAGAACCTATCTATCTCTATCTTAAATACACTCACAGATTTGGCCTCCACAACTCTCTGTGGCAATGAGTTCCAGAGATTATCCACCCTCTGGCTGAAGAAACTCCTCCTCATTTCAGTTCTAAAGGGCTGCCTCTTTGCTCTGAAACTGTGCTCTTGGGTCTTAGTCTGTGCTGCTAGTGGAAGCATCTTCTCCATTTCCATTCTATCCTGGCTGTTTGGTATTCTGTAAGTTTCAATCTGATCCCCCCTTCATCCTAATAAACTACAATGCATACAGACCCAGAATCCTCATTCATTCCTCATATGACAGGTCCTTGATCCCTGGGATCATTCTTGTTAACCTCCTCTGGACCCCTTCCAAAGCCAGCACATCCTTCCTTAGGTACAGAGCCCAAGACTGCTGACAATATTCTAAATGTGGTCTGACCAGAGCCTGAGACAACCTTAGCAAGACTTCTCTGCTGTTGCATTCTTGACTTCTTGAAATGGATTCTTACTTTTCATTTGTCTTATGAACTGCCAACTGAACCTACATGTAAACGTTGACAATCCTGAAATAGGACTTCGAAGTCCCTTTGTGTTCCAGATTTGCAAAGCCTTTCCCCAGTTAGGAGACTGTCTATGCATTCTTTCTTCCTGCCAAAGTGCATAACCTCATACTTTCCCACATGCATTCCATCTGCCACTTTTTTCCCCACTCTCCAAGTCCTTCTACAGTGTCCCTGCTTCCTCAACACTACTTGTCTCCCATCCAGGTTTGGGTCATCTGCAAACCTAACAACAAGGTCCTTGATTCCCTTGTCCACATTGTTAATATAAAATGTGAATATTTATGGTCCCAACGCAGACCCCTGTGGAACTCCACTAGTCACCAGCTGCCATCCTAAAAAATACTTCATTATCTCCACTCTCTGCTATCTGCCAGTAAACTAATCCTCTATCCATGCCAGTAATCTGCCCATAACACCATGGGCTTATCTTATTTATCAAGCTCCTCTGTAACACCTTGTCAAAGGCCTTCTAGAAATCCAAATAGATCACGATTACTGGATTTCCTTTGTCCACCATGTTCATTACCAAAAGAATAAAAAAGAACAAAGAAAATTTACAGCCCAGGAACAAGCCCTTTTGCCCGAAATATCGATTTTCCTGCTCCTCGGATGCTGCCTGAACTGCTGTGCTTTTCCAGCACCACTCTAATCTAGACGCTGGTTTCCAGCATCTGCAGTCATTGATTTTACCTTTGGCCCTCCAAGCCTGAGCCAATTCAAATCCACTGTCTAAACCTGTCGGTCAATTCCGAAGCATCTGTATCCCTCTGCTCCCCACCTACTCCTGCATCTATCCAGACACATCTTAAATGAATCTATCGTGCCTGCCTCTACTACCTCTGCTGGCAATGCGTTCCAGGCACCTATCACCCTCTGTGTAAAGTACTTGCCGCGTGTATCCCCTTTAAACTTTTCACCATTCACCTTGAAAGCATGACCTCTCATTATTGAATCCCTCAACCTGGGAAAAAGCTTATCTCTATCCACCCTGTCTATACCCTTCATGATTTTGTAGACCTCAATCAGGTCCCCCTCAGTCTCCTTTTTTCTAAAGAAAAGAATCCTAACCTACTCAACCTCTCTTCATAGCTAGCACCTTCTATACCAGGAAACATCCTTGTAAACCTTCTCTGCACCCTCTCCAAAGCGTCCACACCCTTTTGGTAATGTGGCGACCAGAACTGTACACAGATTTCTAAATGTGGCCGAACCAATGTCTTGTACAATTTTAACATGACCTGCCAGCTCTTATACTCAATACCCAGTCCGATGAAGGCAAGCATACCATATGCCTTCTTGATCACTCTATCCACCTGTGCAGCAACCTTCAGGGTACAATGGACCTGAACTCCCAGATCTCTCTGCTTGTCAACTTTTCCCAAGGGTCTTCCGTTACTGTATAATTCACCTAGAATTAGACTTCCCAAAATGCATCACCTCACATTAGCTTGGATTGAACTCCATCTGCCACTTTTCCACCCAACTCTCCAGTCTATCTATATTCTCCTGTATTCTTTGATAGTCCTCTGTGCTTTCTGCTATTCCACCAGTTTTCATGTCATCTGCAAACTTGCTGATCATACCAAAAGTGCCCTCTTCCAGATCATTTATGTATATCACAAACGACAGTGGCCCCAGCACTGATGTCTTTAGAACACCATTGGTCAACTTTCTCCACTTCAAGTAACTCCCTTCAACTACTACTCTCTGTCTCCTGTTGCTCAACCAGTTCTTTATCCACCTAGCTAGAACACCCTGCACACCACGTGACTTCACTTTCTCCATTAGTTTACCATGAGGAACCTTATCAAATGCCTCACTAAAGTCCATATATATGACATCTACAGCCCTTCCTTCATCTATCAACTTGGTCAACCTCCTCAAAGGCTTCTAAAAGATTTGTCAAACATGACATCTCTTTGATGAAACTATGCTGACTCCACCCTATTTTAACATGTACGTTCAAATACTTCACAATCTCATTCTTAATAATGGACTCTAAAACCTTACCAATGACTGAGGTCAGGCTATCATCAAGACCTCTTTGAAGAGAAAATGAGGTCTGCAGCTGCTGGAGATCAGAGATGGAAATGTGTTGCTGGAGAAGCGCAGCAGGTCAGGCAGCATCTAGGGAACAGGAGAATCGACGTTTTGGGCATTAGCCCTTCTTCAAGACCTCCTCAATACTGAAGCAATCCATGTCCAAAGGGAGCAAGACCTGGACAGTATTCAGACTAGTGCTGATAAGTACCAAATAACATTTACACCACGCAAGTGCTAGGCAATGGCCACCTCTAATAAGACAGAATCTAACCATTACCCATTGACACTCAATGGTAGTTCCATCGCTGAATCTTTGAATCACAGAGTACAGAAGAGACCCTTTCGGGCATTGAGTCTGTATTGACAAAACTACTTTAAATCTATGCTAGTCCCATCGTGCATGGCCTTGAATGTTGTGGCATTTCAAATGCTCATAAAAGTACATTTTAAAGGTTGTGAGCTCTCTTGCCTTAACTATCCTCCCAGGCAATGCATTTCAGATCCCTACTACCCACTGGGTGCAAAATCTTTTCCTCAAATCTCCTGCCTTACACCTTAAAATTATGACCCCTTGTTATTGACTCTTCAACTAAGAGGAACAGCTGCTTCTTATCCATCCTATGCCCACTCCCTTCATAACATTATGCACCTCAATCATGTCCCTCCTCAGCCTTACATGTTTCAAAGAAGAAAACCAGACCTGTCCAGCCTCTCTTCAGAGCTCAAATACTCTATCCCATGTTGCATTCTGGTGAATCTCTTTTGCACCCACTCCTATTGCATCCTTCTGATAGCACAGTGACCAGAATTGCACACAGCACTCTAGCTGTGTAAAGCTCCAACATAACCTCCCTGCTCTTATAATGAGTGTCCTCTATAGCTTCTCAACTACCCCATGAACTGAGCCTGCCACCTTCAGGGATCTGTGACTATTCCTGATCAAACCTTGCCTCTCCAAGTGGACATTAATTCTCTCCTTCAGAGTTTTTTCCAATAGATTTCCTAACCTGATATGCAACTCATTGGTCTATAATTCCCTGGTTTATCTCAGCCAACCTTCTTGACAAGTGGAGCCACATTAATTTTCCTCCAATCCTTTGGCATCTCTCTTGTGTCCAGAGAGGAATTAAAAATTTGACCAGGGCCTCTGTAATTTCTTCCCTCATCTCCCACAGCAAATGGGATTACAACTTCTCCGGATCCTGGGAGCCTGTCCACTTTCGATGCTGCTGTGTTTCAGTAAAAGGAACACATTGGGCCTGTACTCTCCCTAGTTTCTTTTGAATGCCCCGGCTCCCCTCCGCCGTTCTGGTGTAGATTTACCCACAAATAGCTATTTCCAGTTGACCTTGACCAGTTGCTGCCTTCACTCAAAACCCTTTTTTGCAGACCTTTTTGTTCCTTTCCATAACAAGCTTAAAATGTACTGTGTTGTTGTTGCTATCACTAAAATACTCCCCGTTGCCACCTCCAACATCTATCTGGCTTTGTTCCCCAGAATTTGAGCTAGTACTGCACTGTCCCTTGCTGTACCTTCTACATATTGATATAAAAACCTCTCTAAACCCTGTACACCATGACTATTCCTAATAACGTTGGAGAAGATGAAAATCCACAAAAAATGACGTTAGTCTTATCTTTACACACCTCAATGAATTGTCTTCATATCTGGCCCTCTATTGCCTGTTGACTGGGGGCCTATAATACATTCCCAGCAGTGTGACTTCCTCTTTTTATTCCTAAGCTCTACCCACAAAGCTTCACTTGAAGTCCCCACAAAATATCATCCCTCCGTATTGCAGTAACTGACTTGTTAATTAATAATGTGAGACCATCTCATCTTTTACACTGTCCCTCATCCTGTGTGATGATCCTGTATCCTGGAGTGTTGAGTTCCCAGTCCTGCTCCTTCCTCAATCACGCACCATGATGGCAACAACATCACAATTCCATGTGTCAATCCACAGCCTTATTCATCTGACTTATTTAGAGTACTCCTACCTTAAATCCAGCCTCACCTTACTCCCTTCAAACTCAACATTTGCCTCAGCTCGTTTAACAATGTATGCTACTAAACTAGTGTTCTGTGTTCACTCCCATTGCTGAACTCATTTATACTCCTCCAAACAGCACTGGCATATCCAACCGAAGGATATGGATTCCATTGTGGTTCAGCTGCACACTTTCTCACTTGTACAGGTCCCACCTTACCCAGAAACAGACCCAGTGATCCAGGGGTCTAAAACCCTCCCTCCTGCACCAACCACTGAGGCATCCATTCTCTTGCCCTAGTCACCTAGTTCTATGTTGAGAGTGTGGTGCTGGAAACGAACAGCAGGTCAGGCAGCATCCAAGGTGCAGGAGAATTCCTGATGAAAGGCTTATCCACGAAACGTTGATTTGCCTGCTCCTCGGATGCTGCCTCACCTGCTGCACTTTTCCAGCACCACACTCTCAACACTGATCTCCAGCATCTGCAGTCCTCACTTTCTCCTCTCCTATTTCTATAACTCTGGGGTTACAATCCAGAGGTTACAACCTTTGAGGTCTTACTTTTTAAGCTACTGCCTAGCTCCCTGAATCTTCCACTATCAATGTCTTGAGAATTACCATTGATCTGAAACTGAACTATGTCAGCCATCTTTTGGCTCCGTCTGACTGCTCAAACCCTATCCACCATCTGCAAAACACAAGTCAGGAATGTCATGGAGCGCTCTCCACTTGCCTGAATGAGTGCATGCAGCTCCAAGAACACAAGTCAGGAATGTCATGGAGCGCTCTCCACTTGCCTGAATGAGTGCATGCAGCTCCAAGAACTGTGAAGAAGTTCAACACCATCCAGGTAAAGCAGCCCATTTGATTGGCACGCCATCTAATACCTTCAACTTTCATTACCTCCATCACAGTGGAAGCAGTCTGCATCATTTACAAAATGCACTGTGGTAATTCACCAAGGCCCCTTGGACAGCTACTTCTCAGTCTAGAAGGACAAGGGCAGCAAATGCAAGAGAACACCATCATCTGCAAAATCACTCGAAGCCACACACAATCCTGACTTGGATCGATATGGCCGTTACTTCATAGTCATTGGGTCAAAATCCTGGCACTGCCTCCCGAATGGCACTGTGGGTGTATGTAGCACATGGGCTTCCAGTGGTTCAAGAAAACAGCTCACCACCATCTTCATTGGTTATTAGGAGTGACCAATAAATGCTGGCCCAGCCAGCTATACCGACATCCCATTATTTAAATTTTAAAAATGCAGTTGTATTCCTATTTTAATAATCCAATGCTATGGGACCATGGGATAATCTGTAGCTTAAATTTAAAACATCTGTTCATGGGATTGGGGCTGGCCTAGCATTTATTGCTCATCTCTAATTGCCTGTGAACTGAATGCCTCACTTGGTCATTTCAGAGGGCAGTTAAGAATCACCCACATTGCTGTGGATCTGGTGGCCAGTTTCCTTTCCTGAAGAATATTAGTGAACAAGAGGGGTGTTTAACAACAATTAGCAATGGTTATAATACCAGATATTCATCAATTCAAATTTCATCAACTGGTGTGAGTTGAACCCATGTCCCCACATTGTTAGCCTGGGTCTCTGGATTATAAATCTGTTGACTGTACCAGCATCTCCCATTCACTGATCACGAATGTAACTTACAATAATTCTGCCCGTGTTCTGACAATATTTATACTGAACCATCTTTTCAAATTGTGCTTGTAATACATCTTGCAGAAAAGCAGCCGAGAGGTGAATTAATGATGAGGTTGTTGTGTTTCAACCTTCGTTGACCATGTGGTTTTGAATCCAAAGATTTTGAAAGAAATCAAATGGCAAAAAGATAAACTTCAGCAGAGCATGAAACCAGAGACATAGCTGTGTAGGAAGTAAAAGATAAAGAACCTATCAGAAACCCAAGTTTATGTAATAAGAGTCAAGACAAAACAGCTGAATACAACTCATATCAGGTTCCAAGTTGATCGGAGCCTGGCCTGGGGTAGAGACATGACATATTTTGCAATTGGGATGTTCAAATACTCATAAGCTATTAGTTGCATTAAATGTGTCTCACTAGGGTTTGCTGCAATGTTTAATTGGGGACAGCCAAACTTCCCTCTGAAATGCTTCCAGTATGTCTGCAAAATCTCAGGAATGGGGGAGACTTTCCTTGAATTTCTTGACCTCATTCCAAAGTCGCATTGTTATTTCCTCAGATTTTCCCCACACTGTATTCATCTGCCACTTCTTTGCCCACTCCTTTAGCCTGTCCAAGCCCTTTGCAGTCTCCCCATCTCCTCATCATGACTGGTCTCCCCACCTATTTCTGTTTTATCAACAAACCCAGCAGCAATGCCCTCAGTTCCTTCATCCAGATAGTTGAAGCGTAAGGTGAATACTGAGTCCCAACACTGATCCCTGTGGAACTCCACTAACTACTGGCTGCCATCCTGAAAATGACGCCTTTATCCCCACTCTCTGCCTTCTCCCAGTAAGCCACTCCTCTATCATTACCAGTACCTTGCCCCTAACACCACGGGCTCTTGTTTTATTCAGCATCCTCCTGTGAGGCATCCTGTCAAAAGTCTTCTGGAAATCCAAAAAGCTCGTGTCCACTAACAATATGCTTGTTTCTTCTTCAAAGAATTCTAACAGATTTGTCAGGCATGATCTCCCCTTGTTGAAGACATGCTGACTCAACCCTATTTTACCAGGAACTTTCACGTATTCTGCATACTCATCCTTAATAGTGGACTCTGAAATCCCACCAACAATTAACATCAGGCTAACCAATTTATAATTTTCCTCCCTATAATCTGCTTTCTTGCCTTCAAAAACAAGGGTGTTACATTAGCCACTTTCCAATCCTCTGTGACCCTTCCTGACTTCAGTGATTCCTAAAAGATCATCACCAATGCCTCTATAATCTCATTAGCTATCTTCTTCAGAACCCTGGGCTATGGTCCATCTGGTCAGGATGATTTATCCACCTTCAGACCTCTTAGCATCTCCCAGCACCTTCCCCTTCATGATGGCCACTGAACCCACCGATGCTCCCTGTCTCTCTTGAAGTCTGGTATGCTACTGGTGTGTTCTACTGTGAAGACTGATGCAAAATATCTATTCAGTTCCTCTGCAATTTCTTTGTTCCTCATTACTACTTCTCCAGTCTCATTTTCCAGTGGTCCAATGTCCATTATTCCCTATCTTTTATACCTTTACAAATACTCATGCAATCTTCTTTTATATTACTAGCTAGCCTACCTTTACATTTAATCTTCCCCCCCATTGCTTTTCTTTACTTCTCTACTGGTTTTTAAAAGCTTCCTGATCCTCTGGCTTCCCACTAATCTTCACCACAATGGATGCTTTTTCTTTTGCTTTTATGCTGTCCATGTTACTTCCCACACAGATTCTATGCCTTCTGAATCGATATCCTGCTGTCGATTTAATTCATTTCTTACTAAGAGGCGAGGTGCTGCATTTTGGGAAAGCAAATCTTAGCAGGACTTATACACTTAATGGTGAGGTCCTCGGGAGTGTTGCTGAACAAAGGGACCTTGGAGTGCAGGTACATAGCTCCTTGAAAGTGGAGTCGCAGATAGATAGGATAGTGAAGAAGGTGTTTGGTATGCTTTCTTTTATTGGTTAGAGTATTGAGTACAGGAGTTGGGAGGTCATGTTGAGGCTGTACAGGACATTGGTTAGGCCACTGTTGGAATATTGCGTGCAGTTCTGGTCTCCTTCCTATCGGAAAGATGTTGTGAAACTTGAAAGGGTTCAGAAAGGTGAGAGGGGAAAGATATAAAAGAGACCTAAGGGGCAACGTTTTCACACAGAGGGTGGTACGTGTATGGAATGAGCTGCCAGGGGAAGTAGTGGAGGCTGGTACAATTGCAACATTTAAAAGGTATTTGGATGGATATATGAATTGGAATGGTTTGGAGGGATATGGGCCAGGTGCTGGCAGGTGGGACTAGATTGGGTTGGGATATCTGGTTGGCATGGACAGGTTGGACCGAAGGGTCTGTTTCCATGCTGTACATCGCTATGACTCTATAACTCTAAGGGAACCCTGCCCTATCTGCCTGTCCTTTCAATAGGCTGTGTATCCTTGGATATTTAGTTCCCGGCCCTGATTCCTTTGCAGCCACATCCATGTGATACCCACAACATCATACCTGCCATTTCCAATCTCTGCTCCAAGCTCACTTACCTTGTTTCACATACTGCATACATTTAAGTACTACAGTCCTGCAATGAATGCTTTCCTACAAGTAGTTGTTCCCCTATCTGCTGTGCCTGAAGTTATTTCACTGAAACTTTCCGTACTCGCTATGTTTTCACTTGTTCTGGAAACTCTAATAACTTTAGATGAGCCCTCCTCCCCTTTAACCTTTTCTATAATTTTCCACACAACTGAACCCACACCCCTACTATTCAGTTGAAACCCTATTCACAGGCCTAGTTGTGTAATTCATCAAGACCCTGGTTCCAGCCTGATTCAGGTGGAGATTAGGGAAGACAACAACGCTGTGTGGTCAAGAGTCCAAACTCAACCAATAAATTGAGATGAATTCTCATGGTTCACTGTTGATGACATTGAAATGCTGATCCCTGTCGAATGATGGAAACTCTTCGGCCAAGATTTCAGTTCAGGGTGAGTGTCATTTAGGCTAAGGGCTTCAAATAAATTAGTAGTTTAATCTTCACAGTACATGAGTAATCATACTTACTGCTGTTTGGAGCTTTCTCCGGTCCCCTGAAGCACTTCTCTGAAAGATCTGTGCAGTTTGTCCTTTCGTAAAGTTTCCTCTCACTTTGCCAAGAGAGAGCAGTATTTTCAGCTGGACATCTTTTCATTCTACTGACACATCCAGGCACCCTGGCAAAAAAAGCCAAAAAAACTTCCAAAGGTTTTTGCTAGAACAGGTTTATCAAGCGATGAAAACCATGGACATCATATCTTTTTAAAATCTTTGCTTGTCACCTTTCCAAAGTTACATTTTTCCAGTAAACAGTCGGTGTGTCACAGCTCACATTTACCATCAAACCATTCAAAGAAATTGCATGTCTGTTTAAAATGCGTTTTAATCCAAAATGTTCAAACTTCCATATTCCAGTTTCACAATGTCCTTAAATAAAAAAGTATTTTCCCAACTCTACAACATGTTGTTCCTGCAGCATAACTTTTGTTCTGTGCTTCCCAAATTATCCCCAGAAACTCCTGCCACTGATGTCTGAAGTTAGATTGCTGAGTCTTTCCATGGTCTCTTATCCTATTACTTATTCTGGAAACATTAATAACCTGTCCCGAATCCTTCTCTGCTTTAATTAGTTTAAAGTCTTACAACCACACTATGTAGTCTTTCTGCAAGGACCCTGATCTCAAATTGGTTTGGTGGAGCCTGTGCTGACGGTACAGTTCCCTGTTGTCCCAATGCTGACTGCAGTGTCCCACAAAATGGAACCCCTCCAACTTTCCCACACCACGTCTTATCTCTTTGCTAGTTTGTAAGTGGCTGAGGTATTAATCCAGAGATTACAACCTTTGAGGTCCTGTTTTTACTTTTGTTGCTATTTCCTAATGTTCTCCAGTTAGGACCTCTTGCCTATGTTGTTGGTGCCAACACGGACTACAACAACTGGACCATCCCTTTGTTCTGCAGTATTCTTTAAAGCATCCAACACAATACTGCCGCCAAACACACCTTCTCCTTCCTGTCAGCTAAGTTGCAGTTCCTTTCATGACACCCTGGTCCCACTCCTCTGTCGTCTCCAAATATTCAGCCCCTGCCATAACACCTTGCAATGCAATTACAGGAGGTATTATACTTTCCATTTACCTCCACTCTGCCGAAGGCCCCAAACAGCCCCTCCAGGTGAAGCAGTGATTTATTTGGATTTCTCTCAATCTAGTAAACTGTGTCTATTGCTCACAATTTTGTCTCCTCCCACAATCCAAATATGTGCAGGTTAGGTGAATTGGCCATGCTAAATTGCCCATAGTGTTCAAGGGTGTGTAGTTTGGGGGCATTAGTCAGGGGTAAATATAGGATAATATAGGATAGGGGATTGGGTGTGAGTGGGTTACTCTTCGGCGGGTCGATGTGTGAACCTGTTGGGCCGAAAGGCCTGTTTCCACACTGTAGGGATTCTATGGATTAACTCTATACTAGAGAAACCAAACACAGACTTGGTTCCCTCTTTGCAGAACATAGTCTGCAAGTGTGACCCTGACCTTCAGGTCACTTGACATTGCCCTCAAGTTCATGTTTCTGTCCTAGGCATAAAAAAGCCCAAGGCAAGCTCAAGGAATGAAATCTCATTTTCTGATTAACAATTTGCAGCCAGCTATACTCATATTGAGTTCAACAACTTCAGAATAAGTTTGATTTACCCTGCTGTCTAAACCACCCCACTCCCCCCCCCCCCCCCCCCCCCCCCCATATTGTCTGGTTTTCTTGATATCCTTTATCAGTGGAGCTGGCCTTTACTCTGTCAATTAACAGTTGCTGTTTGCATCAATGTTGGATGTATCTGGCTTCATTTCTCTCCCTTCTGAACAAGAGTCATACTAGACTCAAAATATTACGTCTATTTCTCTCTCCACAGATATTGCCAGATCTGTTGAGTTCCTCCCATCACTTTCTGCTTTTGCTTTGGATTTCCAACATCCAAACTATTTGGTTCTGTCAGTGGATTGTTATGACTCACTGACATAGCACGCTATAAATCAAGCCCTGTCATTCCCAAAGCTCTAAATGAAGTAACTCTCAATAATAAGTAACTAACTCTATAACATAAACAGGTCCTTCACATAGAAAAGTTGACTAACTATTGGGTTTAGCAGTTAGCACTTCCAGCTTCATTTGTTGCTCATTGTATCTGTTGTTACACCACTTAATATTTACAACCAAAATTTACCTCATAGTGAAGCATCCTAAAAATTTGTTTCTCTCACCAAAAAAATTGGTACATTTAAAATGATTTAAGTAGTCAAATACTAGAAAATTGTATTGATATGTAGGATTATCTTTTTAATCCTTACCAAGTAACAGCTTATTATTAGCAATATTGCTATTTTGTTCATTATCTAACAAAAATGCACATATCAGATTTATTACACAATGTCATAACCAAGAGCTATCAGTACAGTCAATGCCACATAAAGTTATTAAAGTGATAAATTGAAGCAATATAGTCATTTTCTACAAGACAGGTTGACTGAATAAATCATTAGTAAGAAAATCATGAGTGACTTACGTTCCACCTAACCAGTCGAAATAAAATTATCCTTCATTCTGGTCTTGTCTTGATGACACACATCTGGCTTTACAAAATGTCTGGTTTGCAACTTTCAGATGAGAAAGAACCCACTTATGTTCTGTTGAATGTGATGGCTTAACAAACAAATTATGCAGAGCTGCACTCATTGCAAAGAAAGCTTTATAACCCCTAACAGTACTGCTCCCAGTGGCATCCTCTTGTCTGGAGCAAGGTTTCAAGATAAATGAGGTGGTGCAGTTTTCTAACCACTGGGTTGTGTGTATTTCTTTTATCCATTAGAGGTGCTTTGCCAGCTAGAAATTAATTGTGGCTTTCAAACAACTGTACATGCACAAGATTGCACATACACTGTTACTTTATCTGTTGCTCCAGTGCTTTGCAATCTTACTCACAATATAAACAATGTAAATTATGCGCCACTTGAGACATCGATGTGGGGAAGTTTACAATTGTAACACAGATGTTGATGAGGCTTACTGGCAAACATCTTGTAAAGAGAAATCCAAGTTTTATTAATTTAGGAAAGACTTGCATTTATGACATATTCAATTAAATATTTAGGATAACACAAAATATTTCACAACCATTAAAGTACTTCTGAAAAACAGAAAATACCGCAGTTAAAACAGTTCACAGCAAAGATCCACAAAGAACAATTTTTCTTTACAGTGCTGAATTTCAGTATTGTGAAAATGTTATGTCCACAACAACGAACAGCTAGGATGCAGATTTAATGTCTAACCAGAAAGACAGCAGGTGCTTTAACTTTCTGACTTGCGGGAGCAGGGCCTTCATAGTTGGGAATTCAGTCAGTCAGGGTTTTGTCTTCTCAGTGTGTGTTTGACGTAATTAGCAGGTTACCATCTGAAAGTTTGCCAGCTTGTCCAGCCAACGATGCCCACGTCCCATGAATCAATAAAATCAATTGGCAGGATTGACATACAGGTGAATGGGAAACACGGGGAAAGAGGTCATGGGATCAGCTAAGTCTGGGCCTGACAATTGTGGCCGGTCAGATTCTGGTGGAGTTGAGGGGAGAGTGATCTCATTGTGGGATATTTGGGGGAATGTCCAAGACACTTGCTGAGGCAAGTACACTGATCCAGCAAATGAATGGATTTGTGTGTGTTTATCCTAGACCAAACAGTCCTCCCCTTCCTGCAACTACTCAGATTACAGAGTCATGAGAGACTCAGTATCCAGAGTGAAATTTAAAATAATCAAAAGATGTGAGACACACATGCTCACTATAATGTTTAAATCTTCAATCCAACCCCTTTAAAATCGGAGGTGGGTGTGGTAGGGGCTGGAGTCAGGGATTCAGATTTTTAAACCTTTAACTTCCTGCACAATCACCTTTTTGGGGGTAAAATTCACCCCCAAAATCATGAGTAGTTTTGGGCCCCTTGTTTTGGGAAGGATGCGCTAGTCTTGGAATCTATCTAAAAGAGGTTTTCAAAAATGATCGTGCGGATGAAGGGTTTGTCATATCAGGAGCAGTTGAGTTTTACGTCTGCACTCGGTGGAGTTTAGAAGGATGAGGGCGCGTCTGATTGAAACTTACAGAATACTGAGAGACCTGGGCTGATTATTTACACTGGTAGGAGAGACTAGGACCTGAGGCCAGAGCCTCAGGGTGAAGGACCACCCTTCAGAACTGAGATGAGGAGGGATTTCTTTGGCCAGAGGTTGGTGAATCTGCGGAGGTAATTCCCACAAAAGGTAGATAGGTTCTTGATTAGTAAGGAGATCAAGGGTTACGGGGAGAAGGCAGGAGAATGGGATGAGAAACATAACAGCCATGATTGAATGGTGAAGCAGATTCAAGGGGCAGAATGGCTTAATTCTGTTCCTATATCTATGGTCCCAGCATCTCTAATAATGAAACATTCCCATAGTGTTAAGTTGGATTATACAAATAAAGTCTGGAGTCAGACTTGAACCGATGTAAAAGTAATAGAAACACAAATGAAGCAATCTAGCATTTTAACACAAATATTAATCCATTTATCTGTTTTAACATCTTTTCAAAAATAAAGAACAGAGAAGTTCTTTGCAGCAGCATGGTGGCTCAGTGGTTAGCACTGCTGCCTCACAGCGCGAGGGACCCAGATTCGATTCCAGCCTTGGGTGACTGTGTGGAGTTTGCACATTCTCCCCGTGTCTGCATTCCTCAGGGTGCTCTGGTTTCCTCCCACAATCCAAAGATGTGCAGGTTAGGTGAATTGGCCATGCTAAATTGCCCGTAGTGTTCAGGGATGTGTATGTTAGATGCATTAGTCAGGAGTAAATATAGGGTAGGGGGAAAGGGGTCGTGGTGGGGGGTTAGTATCGCACAATTGATTTAAATTGATGCACATATTGATAATTGAAATATGTAAGACTATAAGATATATACCATATAGATGTAAACAGAAGTAGGCCATTCAGTTCATCAAATCTGTTCCACCATTCAAAGAGATGATGGCTGATCTGATAATCCTCAACTTCACTTTCCTGTCTCTTTTCATAAACTTTGATTCCTTGACCAAATAGAAATCTATCTATCTTAGCCTTTAATCTAAAGAATTCCACAGATTGACTTACCTTCTAAGAGGAAAAAAAATCCTCCTCATTCTGTCATAACTGTGCAACCTCTTACTCTAAAATTATGTTGTCCAGGGAAAGAGACTGCAGGATCTGGTGAGTTTGGGGAATGACTTTGGGTGGCTGGGTTGTGCGGGAATGGTCGGATATGAAGGGAGCTGTCCGATCATGGATGGCTGGTTGAGGCAAGTGCACTGTTTCAGCAGTATCAAAGTGAAACAACCACAGGAGGAAACAACATTTCAGCATCCACCCTGTCAAGTCCCTTAAGAATTTTATATGTTTCAATAATGTCACACCTCTCATTCTTCTAAATGCTATTATGTACAAAATTAAAGTAGTCAACTTTTGCTCATAAGACAGCCCCTCCGTAGCTAGGGACAACTTAGTGAATGTTCTCTGGACTGCCTCCAATGCCAGTATATCTTACCTTAAATATGAGGATGAGAACTGTTCACAGTCATCCCTCTGCACTGCAACATTTTGCATTCTTTGTCCATTTAATTAATATTCAGCTTTTCTATTTTTCTTACCAAAGTGCACCATCTATCATTTCCCACAGTATACTGTATCAGCCAAATATTTGCCCACTGACTTAACCTGTTTCACTCTGCAGATTCTTTGATTCACCCTCACCACTTGCCTTCCCAACTAATTTTATATCATCTGCGAACTTGGTTTATAGTGCATTCACTCCCCTCATCATTAATATATTGTAAATGATTATGGCCCAGCGCAGATCTCCGTGGCACTTTACTAGTTGCAAGTTGCTATCTGAAAATGCTTTCTATTGGTTAACCAATCCTTTGTCCATGTTAATATTGTACCTCCAACACCATGAGCTGTTATCATATTAAAAAGCCTCATGTGTGGTACCTTATCAAATATCTTTTCAAAATCCAAATACGTTACACCCACTGCTTCTCCTTTGTCTATGTTGCATATCATTTCCTCAAAGGACTCCACTAAATTTGTCCCTTCATGCAGCCAGCTGACTCTGCTGATCACATGATATATTTCTAAATGCTCTGCTATCACATTCTTTACAATAGACTTCAACATTCTTCCCAATAACAGATGTTACACTAACTGGTCTTTTTTTTGTCACCTTCCCTCATTAAATAATGGTGTTACATTGACTGTGTCCATTCCTCTGGGACCTTTCTTGGTAGATTATTTTGAATGCATCCACAATCTTTGTAGTCACTTGTATCCCTTGGTTGTTTTCTTTTGTTCTCAAATTGAATATTGAATAATTTATAATTTTACTGTGTATGTTTGCCCACGTGCCCATGTTGTGAAGCACTGCCCCCACTTTCAAAGCTATCCCTCGCCAGCTTCTAAGGGAGAGTGAAAAACCCCTACTTAAAATTTTTAACTTTACCACAATGTTGTTGTGGTTCTTGCAAAATCAAAGCTCGTACCCACAGGGAATAGGGTAATCCGCCTCCACTGTTTAAAAAAAGGGGAAATAAAGTAAAATCACAGTCTGCTTACAGACTGACAGTGAGAATAAGGAGCGAGTTTTAAAACTCAGTATCGGTCCATGATACCCATTACCCTGCAAATTGTTCAGGTCAGATGTGTCCTTTTGTAAGTTAGTATGGAATCTGATCTCACCATCTTTTTCAGATTTCACATTCAGATGTTAGGAACCCTCTGTGTGCAGAAACTTTTCATTCACCACACAGTTCTTCTGCCAATTATTTTAATCTGTGATCTTTGGTTACCAATCCATTGTCAGAAGGGACTGGTCCACCTTTCTGCTCCATCAAACGCCCCTCATTTTGTTTGCCTTGTTAGGTCTCCCATTAACCTTGTTAGGTCTCCCATTAACCTTAAGACAAAGGTGTAATGCAGTGGGAGCTGAAAATCTGGAATAAAAACACAAAATATTGGAAATACCCAGCAGCATGTTATCTGATCTGCAAAGCATTTCTGGAATTTTCCATTTCTACTCCCATCTCTCTTCTTTGTTCTTAGGAAAACAGTCCTCATTTCTCCAATCCTGTCACATAACCACATTCCATCTACTGTGCTGGTAAAATCAATTTAGAGCCTCCCCATTCTTCCTCAAGTGTTGGCTGGCATTTTCTGGATCTCAGGAGATAGGATGACTGTAGGGGAGGGCCATAGCAGTGGCACTGTGCCTACTCCCTGTCTACTCCTTGTTGAAATTTTACCAGCAGCAGAGGAGGTAAGGGATAGCTTGTTCGCCCGTGGGCTAATTCCACTCACCATGTCTTGGGATTGTACTAGTGGAAGAGGCAAAGTGTCAAACCTCCTCAGGTAACTTCCCCATTCATGTTTCTCCTTTTCTCACTTTTCATCGTGCCCTATTCACCTTGGCATCCCATCCCACTCTCTGAATCCAGCAAGAGCCCAGACTTAAATTCATCTGAGCTTCTAGCTTCTCTTCTTCAGGGGCCTCCCTGCAGTCCCAGCAAAGACCATTGCTCCCAGTGTCAGTACTGAACGCAATAGCTGTAGACCATTTGATTGAGCAGCCCAGTGGTAGGGCTTTATCCGCTTCTTTGGGATTGGAAGGCCTGTCTCAATTCAATGCATGGCTGTGAAATGGCTGGTGGACAAGTTGGCAAAGAGAAGGTGGGCTTGACCCCAGTGGTTATGATGGAGGGAGGGAGGAATTCAACTCAAAAAAAAACTCACCCTCTGGTGTCCTCAATTGTATTGCAATTGATACCTAACCAGTGACTTGTAAAGGTTTAACGTGACTTTCTTGGTTTTGTAATCAATGTCTCTATTTAGAAGTAACCGAAACCTTATCAACTTTCTCTGCCATCTTCAGTTACTTGGGTCTTACCAACTCTCCAAATAGTACGCCACAAGTTAAATTGTCTCCCAATGTTGCTTTTTGTCCCAAACAGCAGAATTTCAAACTTATCTCTATTAAATTTAATTTGCTATGTGTCTGTTTGCACCATCAGATTGTTCCTATTCCTCTGAAGTCTGCTGCTACCCTCTTCACTGTTTATTACATTTGCTAATTGGGGAGGTAGACTTCAGAGATTCAAGCATTTAAAGGAAAGAAAGACATGGATTTAAGGTGTTAACATTTTCAAGGACTTTGGGGAAGAATGGAAATTGTATTATGGGACTACAATTTCCAACAGCAAATGGGTTGGACGTTTGAAGGTGGTGTTGATAACTGAGGAGATAGAACACTTTACGACATCGATGGCATTGATCTAGCAAAGCAAGTTCAGTGGTTAGCTGTTTAGATGAAATAGGTTAACAGGACCAGGAGAAGAGTCTTATAGACAAAATATGCTTCCAGCGAGGATAATATTTTGTGGATAAAGACTGAAATTTTTGGAGAAACACACAGGTCTGGCCACATCTTTGAAGAGAGAAGTAGAGTTAATGCTTCAAGTGCAGCATGACTTCTATAGAACTAATGACCATTGCCAGTCTAGTTTCATCATAACTTTTCTCCCTTTATTAGCTTTAATTTAGTCATCTACTGCTGGTTCCTACAAAAAACCCCAATCCTCTAACCTACCAGTGGGTTTCACCACTTTGTATGCCCTTTTTAAAATAAAATTCTCTCCTTGACCTCCTTTATTAACCATGGATAGTTCATCTTTCTCATTGTGTTCTTCTTTTTGGCCTGGATAAATTCTTACTGACTCTATGCAACATCTGCTTAAATGTCTTCTGCTGCTCTTCTACTGACCTTCTCCTTAGTCCAACCTCAACACCTCTTTCCTCATAGCACTGTAATTGCCACTGATTAAGTAGAAGACACTGGTTTGCGTGACTCTCCCTTGATCTACATTTGAAATTCTGGCCAATCTTGTGATTGCTACCCTTTGGGGATCCTTAGCAATGGGAACTCTGATAAATCCTACATTATTAATTCTAAAATAACCCATTCCTAGGTTGGGTCTGCAATATATTGATGATGGAAATGTGTTGCTGGAAAAGCGCAGCAGGTCAGGAAGCATCTAGGGAACAGGAGAATCGACGTTTCGGGCATTAGCCCTTCTTCATTCCTGAAGAAGGGCTAATGCCCGAAACGTCGATTCTCCTGTTCCCTAGATGCTGCCTGACCTGCTGCACTTTTCCAGCAACACATTTCCATCTCTGATCTCCAGCATCTGCAGACCTCACTTTCTCCTCTGCAATATATTGCTCCAAGGAACAATTCCTGATTATCTTTATAAATGTGCCTTCCCTGCTACCCTTGCCCATTTCACTTGTCTAGTAAACATGCAGATTAAAATCATCTATGACAATATTAGTGCCCTTCCAGTTATTTTCTGACCTATTTGTTCTATAGTGAGGTAACTCTTTGGGGTGAGCTATAGACAATTTCAGGTAAGGTGAAGATGCTGCAAGGGTTAAGGTGTTGTAGGCTTTTAGAGCAATATTCATGGCACAGAGTTTTCCCAACTCAGTCCCTACAAAAATAGCAGTTTGCAAGCCAGTAATCAATTAGAAGCTTAATTAGCTTTGCCTGAGTGATAGAATTAACATTCTGCTTATGGGTTCCCTGGTCAATCAGACAGAGGGAGTGAAATATCAAAAGGAAAGATTTCTAGTTGAAGGAATTTCAGGTGGGGTTAGAATTTACTGAAATAGGAATGCAGTTTCGAGGTTGCAACAAGTGCAGGAAGGGAAAAGAGACTGAGGAAGTCTGCCTGCTGGATCTTTTACACACACACACACACATACACCTGCTGGTCCTGCTGCAGGAGATTCTGAAGAACTGCAGTGACGTGAGCTTTCCCAAGCATGGGAGGAAGAGGACAACCTTGCCAAATAAACAGATGTGACTGTAAATGTCAACAACAACACAAATATATCCCCTCCCATCTTGAGCCAGTGTAGCAAAAAGATTCAGAACCTCAGTAGAGTGGAAAGGGAGAAAGGCATGACAATTTCAGATGTCCAAACCCACATTGCGACTCACAATATTCTCCTGTAGCACAGCTTAGAACAATGTACCTTGCAATTCTACTGATTTCTGTAGTGTTCAATAATGTTTTGGAAATGTCATTTTAAGCAATCTAAGCATGAGTACTCTCTAATGGAGGACAAGATGCACTTAATTTTTTTGGTAATAATTCTGGTTTCAGCTACATTGATAAAACAGAATGAATAGCATTCTTACTGATATGTCTGGGATCTTAAGGGGACTTGACAATGTTGAAAGGATGGCTCTCCTTGTTAGAGAAACTGGAACTGGGGACGTGGTTTAAAAATAAGGGGTTTCCCATTTAAGACGGAGATAGTTTTCTCTCTAAGGGTTGAGAGAAACTCTGTGGAATTCTGTTCCCCAGACAGCAGTGGAGGTTGTGTCATTGAAGATATTTAAGGCAGATTAAGTCAAAGTTTATTAGGCTAGGCTGAAAAGTAAAGTTGAAGCCTCAAGGAGATCAGTCAAGATTTCATTGAATAGCAGTGCAGGCACAAAGAGATAAATGGCCTCCTGCGGCTACAGTTTTCAATATTCATACAATCAGATGCATGTTTTCATATTGGCATCATTCTTATAAACATCAAGAAGTACTTTTGAAATAGAATAGAAAATAGATGCTTTTTAAAATTTTGAAGCCTGTTGTTTTGTTTCACGAAAGGTTTTATTGATGGTTACCTCAGATTACAATGGGATCTGGACGAGATGGGCCAATGGGCTGAGGAGTGGCAGATGGAGTTTAATTTAGATAAATGTGAGGTGCCACATTTTGGGAAAGCAAATCTAAGCAGGACTTATACGCTTAAAGGTAAGGTCCTCAGGAGTGTTGCTGAACAAAGAGACCATGGAGTGCAGGTTCATAGCTCCTTGAAAGTAGAGTCGCAGGTAGATAGGATAGTGAAGAAGGCGTTTGGTATGCTTTCCTTCATTGGTCAGAGTATTGAGTACAGGAGTTGGGAGGTCATGTTGCAGCTGTACAGGACATTGGTTAGGCCACTGTTGGAATATTGCATGCAATTCTGGTCTCCTTCCTATCGGAAAGATGTTGTGAAACTTGAAAGGGTTCAGAAAAGATTTACAAGGATGTTGCCTGGGTTGGAGGATTTGAGCTATTGGGAGAGGTTGAATCGGCTGGGGCTGGTTTTCCCTGGAGCGTCGGAGGCTGAGGGGTGACCTTATAAAGGTTTATAAAATCATGAGGGGCATGGATAGGGTAAAAAGACAAAGCCTTTTCCCCTGGGGTGAGGGAGTCCAGAACTAGAGGACATAGGTTTAGGGTAAGAGGGGAAAGATATAAAAGAGACCTAAGGGGCAACTTTTTCACTCAGAGGGTAGTACGTGTATGGAATGAGCTGCCAGAGGAAGTGGTGGAGGCTGGTACAATTGCAACATTTAAAAGGCATCTGGATGGGTATATGAATAGGAAGGGTGCAGGCAGGTGGGACTAGATTGGGTTGGGATATCTGGTTGGCATGGATGAGTTGGACCAAAGAGTCTGTTTCCGTGCTGTACATCTCTATGACTCTGTGACTCGATGTTGGTACAGTAATTCTGTTGATGAAATTTAGTGAATTCTTCAATTGTTAACCTAACTAGCACAATTTCTGATTAGTATATAATTCTTGATTTTTCATTTTACATTAGCAGATCACATGAGGGTAATTATGCAGATTTGAACAACCTCTGTATTTTATCACTTTAATACCATTTGAGTTCTGTACTAATGCAAGTTATTTGCATTTCAAGACCATTATGCAAAGTCAGACCCCCAATTATTTACCTAATGCAGTACTTCCGATCTTTCACAGTCACTTGAGTCGTGGTTGTGGGAACCCTACTTACTTTCCGAGCTTTTCCTTTCCTGTCAAACTGTGTTATACTGACATAAGTGAATTTGGTTTGCGTAAGTCAGTTTGGTAATTTAATTAGACAGGCAAATATCATTCTGAAAATGTTACAATAGGAATAGAAATTACTTTGTTGAAACAATGTGTGGTGACACACATGAGACTGAAAACCTGAGTGAAGGTTCACAGCGGGTGTGCTGAGCAGCAGAGATATGAAATAGCATTTCAATCATTTTGATGTAAATATTGCCATCACATGGGCCAATGCTTTGCAATCGGTTAACCCTGGCACGTCCTGTCTCAGCAGAAATTAATTCTTTAATTGTGGCAGATAATGATTGTCTGATTGACCAATGAGGCTGCAGATTATTCTTTAATGTGTGTAATTCAAAGAATATGAATTTTAAGAGGATGAAATGGCACCACAACTGAGAAGAACTACATTATTTTCAAGGGATGTAATGTAATATATTTAACATTTTAGACTTGTATTCTCACCTTTAAAAGAGAGTTTTCAAGAAATTCAGAGCTGAGCTAATCTACAAAATCTTTCTTATTGGTACTGACTCACAATGAACATTTATATCAGCACTTTGTTTGAATGGATTATTAAGCAAAACATTAAAAACACTATATCATGATTGTCTCATATGGTCTGACAACTGAAAACTAAAATTGTTCTTCCACAATTGTTATACCATTCCCAGGGTCAAATCACGAAGACAAAAAGGCATTTTGGAAACCAGGCAGTTGACTTGCAATGATGATATCACACGTCTTCAGTTGATGGTTGAAATCATTTATATGCTGCTGCAGTAACAATAGTGGCTGCTGGGAAAACTCATGTGGCTGTCACTGCTTGGTGCTTTCTGAATTCATGGATACAGTCTGTACAACAATACATTACAGCTACAATTCTGTAGTGGATGTTAAATTGAGTTCTTATCCCTTGACTTTTTTTTCATCAGTTTAAGGTGTTTTATGCATTGTTGATTCCAGACAGCCAATTCTGTGCATGGCTGGCTTTGACCCAAGCTTAAATAACATCATCTACAACAGAGAGAAATCTGCCGATTACAAATAAATACACTACTATGACTATGTGTGCCAGTTTGAACAGTTGAAATGGGTCAGAACTTAATTGTGAGATTTCAAAGGTGCACATAGGCTATGATATAAAATATAGTTATGCTTTCCAAAGAGACTAATACTTCTTTTAAAAAAGGGAGATATCCTGTTGCAGATGAAATGGAGAAGCAACAACAATCTTCAGAGGGCAAAGATGGTACTCTGAAGATGTTATAGAAGGGGACAGTGATTAATACTTCATCGTCAAGCACATTAGCTGAGTTTGAAATTAACAGTCCAGTGATAATACCACTAGGTCATCTCCCTAATAATGGAATTGTTTAATGGAGTAACTGGGGAGCTGTGTGGCATCTCCCAATCCTTGATCCACAAATGTATCCAGGATCTCACTGATGACATATCCTCCAGATCATAGCTGTTCATATCCTTATCGCAAGCTTAGGAGAGTCAAGCAACCCAGACAGTGAGATTCTCAGTCACTGTTATCTTCCACCTGTGCAGAGTGCTATATATACACCCATGTTGCTTTGACTATCATCAATGTGAACAGTTTGACTATAGAAAAGGCTTACATTACATTAATATTCAAATTACCTCCTGACCACCAATGCCACATTCATGAGATTCACACCAGATATCCTGCAACTGCCATGACTCTTACATATTCCGGAACTCACATCTTCCTGCCTATTTCCGAGGTAGTTAGGCCATTCAAGGCTGGCTGCTGGGAGGCAAGGGCTCTCCAATCCAAATATGGCAACTGACGTTGACCAGGAGGGCCATCTGAGAGAGTATAATGGAACATCATTGAGTCCAAGGCACCAAAGGTATAACAATTGAAACCTGCTTTCAGGATAAATGAGCTGGGTTTGGACTTCATATAATATTTTTAACATTCTGTTGGTAACACAGAAAACTAGCACTGCTTAGTGCAAGAGATGCATGGGCCGTGTTATTTTTTGTGCTGCTGAATAAATGTCACATTATCCATCTGACTGTACACTAGAAATCTTTGGATGATCCCACTTTAAAGTATCTGCACAATTCATGTCCTACTGATCATTAAGGTTAAAGCAACAGTCAGTGAGTCAGTGACATAGTGCTAGTGTTAAATAGCTCTTAAGACATCTGGCAGGATATTGTTGCAGAGTGCTGTGTGGGGAAGTCTCTCATGATAGACAGCAGATTGAGAGGAATCACCTTTTGTCTCTTCAATAAATAACCCTTCAATGTTTCAGAATGTGCGTGGACTGCTAAGTTGTTTGAAAATGCTCAAGCATCCTGTAGAACAGAGTTGAACCTGAGAAAAAGACAACAATTTGTACACCTTTTCTCAGTGGACCAACATGCAATTAGTTACAAATCACACAACACCAGGTTATAGTCCAACAGGTTTAATTGGAAGCACTAGCTTTTGGAGCGACGCTCCTTCATCAGTGCTCCTACTCCACAACCACCTGATGAAGGAGAGGCACTCTGAAAGCTCATGCTTCCAATTAAACCTGTTGGACTACAACCTGGTGTTGTGTGATTTGTAACTTTGTACACCCCAGTCCAACACCGGCACCTCCAAATCATAATGTGTAATTAGCCAGAGTGACCATGTGAGCTCCCCATTGTACAACTCCCACCGTGAATGACAATGTACTCCCTTCAAATGCTGATAAACAGCATTACTTTTTCTTGCAGAGATCTACAAAATCCTCACTGATTCATACATTCTCTCGCAAGGTTAAAAATCACACAACACCAGGTTACAGTCCAACAGGTTTATTTGGAACATCTAGCTTTCGAAGGGCTGCTCCTTCATCAGGTGGCTGTGGAGCAAAATCATACGACACAAAATTTATAGCAACAGGATTGCAGTTTTTGGAATGTCATATTAATCAAATTTAGCTTGAGTCTTTCATCTTTTAGAATGACCATGTTAGTTTTGTTCCTTCATATGCAAATCCCAGAACGTTTTTAAAGCTACATTCTCAAGATAGCTTTTAACAATAGGTGCCATCACAGCTCAGATAATTCATTGAAGGTGTGAAGTTAAAGTCTGTCAGTGTCCTGATGTTAAGTCAGACAGATTCTATTTCTAAAGTGGGACTTACAGAATCTTACATGAATTTATGCAGTTTTTGAGCAAAATAAAATGTAATTCTGCAAGTACAAATTCACTCCACAAACTTATATGTGTGTGCGTGTGCAGGAGAGACCAAGTGAGAGAGTGTGTGTGTGGTGCATTGAGGTCACCTAAAGTGTGACATGAACCCAAGGTCCCAGTTGAGGCCATTCCCTTGGGTACTAAACTCAGCTATCAGTCTCTGCTCATCACTTTGCGTTGTTGCATCTCTGGAAGTCTGCCTTGGAGTATGGTCACTGGAAGGTCCGAGGTCAAATGTCCTGGACCGCTGAAGTGTTCTCCGACTGGGAGGGAACACTCCTGGCTGATGATTGTTGTGTAGTGTCCATTCATCTGTTGCCGTAGCCTCTGTTTGGTCTCGCCAGTGTACCATGCCTCAGGGCATCATTGCCTGCAGCATATGAGATAGACAACATTGGCCGAATCACATGAGCACCTGTTGTGTACATGGTGGGTGGTGTCCCTATGTGTAATGGTGGTATCTGTGTGACACGTTGACACATCTTGCAGCGTCTGCCATGACAGGGCTGTATGGTGTTGCCCTGAAGGCCAGGCCGTTTGCTGCAAACAATGCTGTGAATAATATTACATTTCATGACACTGCAATCCTGTTGCTATAAATTCTGTGTCATATAATTCTGCTCCACAACCACCTGCTGAAGAAGCAGCGCTTTGAAAGTTAGTGCCTCCAAATAAACCTGTTGGACTATTACCTGGTGTTGTGTGATTTTTAACTTTGTCCACCCCAGTCCAATACCGGCACCTCCAAATCATACTCTCACAAGATGGGTGTAAGTGTGGAGTGAGGTTCAAGCACATTCCCTGTACATTCCTTGCATATTGCTTTTAGCCTCAGCGTTGTTCTCATGGAAGTGGCAATGCTGAGGCTGTGGTCCTCAATATCACAGGTTAAGGATGCCCAATGTCTGACACTATCTGCTGTAAAGGATTTGGTTGATTGTGAGAGCTGAACTCGGATTTCTCCAGTTTCCTCATTTCCCCTCCCCCCACCTTGTCTCAGTCAAATCCCTCGAACTCAGCACCGCCTTCCCAACCTGCAATCTTCTTCCTGACCTCTCCGCCCCCACCCCATTCCGGCCTATCACCCTCACCTTGACCTCCCTCCACCTATCGCATTTCCAACGCCCCTCCCCCAAGTCCCTCCTCCCTACCTTTTATCTTAGCCTGCTGGACACACTTTCCTCATTCCTGAAGAAGGGCTCATGCCCAAAACATCGATTCTCCTGCTCCTTGGATGCTGCCTGACCTGCTGTGCTTTTCAAGCAACACATTTTCAGCTCTGATCTCCAGCATCTGCAGTCCTCACTTTCCCCTGTGAGAGCTAAGCAAAGCTCAGCCATTGCAACTTCTTATATCCTTGGGATGTTTGTAGGGGAACTCATCTCTGACCTAGGTGTGACGTAAGCTGGTCTCAAAGCAAGATTTATACTACAGCAGATACTTTAACAGTGAACATTTATCTACATACAGGTCGTTCTGCTATAATGCGTGATTCAATAACCCAAATTCACTATAGCACAATTGATGAATTGGGGGCACATTTTAAAGGGTGTATTGGTTATAATGCAGTTCTGGCCCCATTAGTTTGACCGGTGCTGCTATTATAAGATTTTCTTATTACACGGGATTGCATGAGAATGGAACTATTGCATTATAGCAGAACTGACTGTAGTTTAAAGTATGATGCCAGAGGCATAAAATCCCAAAGATCCCAGCAGAGATGAGCAGCTCCATCACACAATTTCCCAAGAAAAGGACTAGTTGCATAGTGGAAGGTTGTGTGAGAAAAGCCATTCTGAGCCATGATAGACTGGTGATATGGATCTGACTTGACAAAACATTTTAACTCAAAATGGATAAATTTCACCTGCAGTCTTTTACCACTCTTCACAGTAACTGTACTTTCAACCTCCAAGTCCCTGCATTCAAAATGACGGTTGCCCCTTTACTCTGACAAATTTAAAAAAACTGACACTTGATTTATAATTGGATTCTTGGATTTTTCGTTTGCCATCGCCACAGATCTGTCTCCACACAGAGCTTCAGTATTCTCACCATCTACCTATACAGATCATCTTGTTTCACCTTAAGTTAAAGGAGACATTTTGAAACTTAATCGTCTTGTAAATTCACACATTTATATTTAAAGAAATACTGTGAACGTTGTGGAAGATCATGTTGTCTTTCTATAAATGATCTCCCATCAAATTGTCCCTCATTACTATACAGGAGGATCTTCGCGTTACAAGAAATACTGTATGTCCATTCCTTACATAATTTAAAACTCTAAAGGTAATACTTCTGAAGAAATTTGCTGTTGGTATCACATTGGCAGAATTTGAAATACAAATATATTGCAAACATCTGCATAAAAGACACAAAAATTAAAAACAATATTTTGACAAAAGCAGGAATAATTTTACTTAAATATTTGATGTTAATATGGATTTGACAGAAACAGCAATATCATCCTGTGCTAAAATGTTACAAATACAACATTTAAAGGGATATTACATCTTTTATTGATAAATAATTCAGTCATATCTTTGAATCCCACTTGATCTTGTACATAATCAGTTATTCATTCATCTGCTATATACTGTAGTACATCTTAAGTCTACTTTTCCGCTTATACCTTTTGCCAAGAGAATGCATAATTTCCAATGTTGAATGTAATCTCTCTTTAGAATTGACTTGAAGAGAGCTCATATTATGAGAATCTTAAATCTATCTTATTCTGTTTACTTACAGCATGGTGTGAACTAATAACTGACAGAGTCTCAAATATCTCATGGGTGGGAATTTCGTGTAGAGGGATGGAATCTGTATAACATTTCACAACTCAAATTTGAGTCAAAAATCTGATTTATTCTAAACACAAATAAAATATCCAAAAATGCTTTACAGTTTATTGCATATGTGGTAATGATTTGTTGGACAATAAGTTATTGGTACAATATTGCTCCTCTTCATTTACTTAACCAAATATTATAAAGAACAATTTAGTAGCTTTGCCAAAGCATGGGAAAAATAATTAAATAAATGATGTGCAAAATGAAGTAGTTTTGAATTTGGTGCAAAATATATTTCAGTCTTCAAAATGTTAACTGAGTCATTATTGACATTTGCCAGGTGTTGTTTAGAAAATGAGGTTAGGCTGCAGACAGGAAGGTTATAGTGGCAGATCTACACTCTGGCACACATCCATTAGTATGCATCTGGCAAAGGAAAATAATTCCTTCCATTTTTTGCCTTGAAATTTCATTCAGACACAGCTATTGAAATATTTAAGAGTTTATATTGACATAATTTACACATCGCTAAAGGGTGCCTGTTGGCTTGTTATGTAACAGTTTTGGGTTGGATTTATATTATTGTTCTTTTGGAAATTTAATTTATCCTTCAGTTGTGGCCGAGAAATTTGATTCTGCTGCTCTTTCTTTTAGGTGGCAACAGACCCCATCACATCCAATATAGTGTCCAGTTCATTATCATTATCCAGGTTGCTCATCTGAATGAGACATTACACTCATTGCCAATGCAAATCACGGGCTTCATGGCTACCTCAGCACCTTTGCAAAACTTGCAAAGAAATGCAATACTTGCGCCCACACCTCCCCCCTTACTTCCCTCCAAGGCCCCAAGGGATACTTCCATATCCGCCACAAATTCACCTGCACCTCCACACACATCATTTATTGAATCCGCTGCACCCGATGTGGCCTCCTCTATATTGGGGAGACAGGCCGCCTACTTGCAGAGCGTTTCAGAGAACACCTCTGGGACACCTGCACCAACCAACCCAACCACCCTGTGGCTCAACACTTCAACTCCTTCCTGACCTCTCCGCCCCCACCCCATTCCGGCCTATCACCCTCACCTTGACCTCCTTCCACCTATCGCATATCCAACGCCCCTCCCTCAAGTCCCTCCTCCCTACCTTCTATCTTAGCCTGCTGGACAAACTTTCCTCATTCCTGAAGAAGGGCTTATGCCCGAAACGTCCATTCTCCTGTTCCTTGGATGCTGCCTGACCTGCTGCGCTTTTCCAGCAACACATTTTCAGCTACCTCAGCACCTTTGTCAATTTGAATGTGACTAAGCAAGCAATCATGCTGTGGTCAACTTTCTCAAATACGCAGTAGAAGAACATTTTAAAATTTCATCTGAAGGAAAATTAAACAAATGATTACATTTTTCAGAAGAAGATGATAAAATGATCCTGTGCATGGTCCTTTGCGTCTTTTAAGATTTCCAAAAAAGCTTAGATCTTGGGCAATGATTTGAAATTTTGCCAATATCTGTGACTCTGTTAGAGTCAAGCAGATCCTATAATCCAAACATGTGTAATGTGCAGTGTTTCTCAATGTTCTGTCCAGCAAATGTATGCAATCTTTCTGTTTAGATGTCAGCAGTTTCTGTATTGCTGGCCTTTCATATTGTCCTAATCATTATTTACCAAAACTCTGGAATATTGCTCATAATTATCAAAGAACAGAGCTCCAATTCTGGGTAAAAACAAGGACTGCAGATGCTGGAAACCAGAGTCTAGATTAGAATGGTGCTGGAAAAGCACAGCAGGTCAGGCAGCATCCGAGGAGCAGGAAAATCGATGTTTTGGGCAAAAGCCCTTCATCAGGAAGGGCTTTTCCAGCACTACTCTAATCTAGAGCTCCAATACTGTCAATGCCTCAGATTTTGCCCAAATGTTGCTCACACACTGCTTTTTTTCTATTACTGCTAATTATTTGAGTTTAAATTCCCCATGAAGCATTCTATTACTGGAAAGTGTAGTGATGGTGTACTTCTGCTCTTCCACTTCTATGATGCCAACTGTGGAAAATTGCCATGATCAGTTCATTAGTATATTATTTGGTGCCCACATGCTAGATACCCACAGGAGATTACTGTACCCATGATTGAAATGTTCATTGTCAACTATCTCTCTGTTAAAATCATGAGAAGGATCCAGAGCTGTCAAATTCTGGCTGAGAAGATCTGAGAAGATCTTATAAATGTTTCCTTTAAATGGAGACTGCTAATGTAGATACTGTATACCATGGCACAAAATCATGAAATCCTTAAAGTATAGGCAGGCCATTTGGCCCATCTAGTCCACACTGACCCTCTGAAAAGCATCCCACCCAGACCTACCTCTCAGCATCTGTAACCCTGAATGTTCCATGGCAAATCAACCTAGCCTGCACATCTCTGGACACCATGGGCAATTTAGCACGGCCAATCCACCCTACCTGGACTGTGGGAGGAAACCGGAGCATCTGGAGGAAACCCACTTGGACATGGGAGAACGTGCAAACTCCACACAGACTGTTGGTGGAGGTAGAGTCTGTGATAGGTAAGAGTTACAAGGAAGTAGTTAGTCCTTGGCACAAAGAAAGCTGTTAGAAGGGGCAAAAAACAGTGCAGGGTTCCCCTGTGGTTGTTTCCCTGAAAAACAAGTATACCGTTTGGAAACTGTTTGGGGGGACAACTTATCAGGGACATGCACTGGGGTGCATGTCTCTGGCACAGAGTCTGTCCCTGTTGCACAGAAGGGAAGGCGGGAGTGGGGGGGGGAAGGAGGAGAGTGTTAGTCATTGGGGACTCAATAGTTATAGGGTCAGTAAAGAAGGTGTGTTGGGAACGAAAGAGATTCATAGTTGGTGTGTTCCTTCCCAGGTGCCAGGGTCCATGATGTCTTGGAGAGTGTCTTTGGGGTCCTGAAGGGAGAGGGTGACCAGCCTCAAGTCGTTGTCCATGTAGGTACCAACGACATAGGTAGAATGATGGATAGGGATGTAAGGCAGGATTTCAGGGAGCTAGTGTGGAAGCTGAGAGTGAGAACAAACAGAGTTATTATATCTAGATTGTGACCCGTGAACCAGAGGGGTACTAATATCCTGGGTGGGAAAATTCCTAGTGCTACTCGGTGGGTTTAAACTAGCTCAGCAGGGGGATGGGAACCTGTGGTGTAGTTCCAGTGCACAGGAGGATGAGAGTAGGGAGGACATGGACAGGATTTCACAGTCACAGGAGTGTGCTGACAGACAGCAAGCTGATTTGAAATGTGTCTACTTCAATGGCAGGAGTATCCGGAATAAGGTAGGTGAGATTGCAGCAGGGATAGGTACTTGGGATATCAATGTTGCGGCCATTTCTGAGACATGGATAGAGCAAGGTCAGGAATGGATGTTGCATATTCCAGAGTTTAGATCTTTCATTAAGATCAGGGAAGATGGTAAAAAACGGGGAGGTGTGGCTTTATTAGTCAAGAACAGTATTAAGGTGGCTGTAAGAACTTTTGACGAGGACTCGTCTACTGAGGTGGTATGGGCTGAGGTTACAATCATGAGAGGAGAGGTCACACTGCTGGGAGTTTTTTTATAGGCCTCCACATAGTTCCAGGGATGTGGAAGACAGGATGAGCAAATCGATTCTGGACAAGAATGAAAGGAACAGGGCAGTCATTATGGAGTACTTTAACTTCCCCAACATTGACTGGAAATGCTATAACTCTCGGACATCGGATGGATCAGATTTTGTTCAGTGTATGCAGGAGGGTTTCCTGACACAATATGTCGAAGGGCCAGCAAAGGGGAGGCCACACTAGATCTGGTACTTGGTAATGAACCAGGCCAGGTGTTTGATTTAGTGATAGGTGAGCACTTTGGAGAGAGTGACCATAATTCAGTTACGTTTAGTTTAACAATGCAAACGGATAGATACATGCCACGGTAGGGGGGGGAGGCAATTATAATGTGATTAGCCATGACTTAGAAGGCATAGAATGGGGCAGCAAAATGCAGCGGATGGGGACAATCAAAATGTGGAGCTGGTTTAAAGAACAGATATTGTGTGTTTTTGATAGGTATGTCCCTGTCAGGCAGGGAGGAAGTGATAAGGTAACGGAACTGTGGTTTACTAAAGAAAATGTATCTCTTGTTAAATGGAAGAGGGAAGCTTATGTTTCATTGAGGCGAGATGGTTTAGATGAGGTGATGGAGAGTTACAGAGTAACTAGGAAGGATTCAAAGAGAGAGTTAAGAAGAGCAAGGAGGGGATCTGAGCAGTCTTTAGCAGGTAGAATAAAGGTGAACCCTAAAGCTTTCTATAGGTATTTGAGGAATAAAAGGATATCTAGGGTAGGAATAGGGCCAGAGTTTAGATCAGAGTGGTGCTAGAAAAGCACAGCAGGTCAGGCAGCAGCCGAGGAGGGCCAGTAAAAGACAGAAGTGGGAAGTTATGTCTGGACCCTGTGGAGATTGGAGAGGTGCTAAACGAATATTTCTCAGCTAATTTCACTCAGGAAAAGGAGAATATTGTCGAGGAAAAGACTGAGTTACGGACTACCAGACTTGAAAGGATTGAGGTTAATAAGAAGGACGTGTAATCAATTCTAGAAGGTGTGAAAATAGATAAGTCCCTTGGGCTGGATGAGATTATTCCGAAAAATCTCTGGAAAGCTAGGGAGGAGATGGCTGAGCCTTTTGCTTTGATATTTGAGTCATCGTGTTCTTTGTGTTTAGTACCAGAGGACTGGAGATTGCAAATGTTGTGCCCTTGTTCAAAAAGGGTAGTAGAGATGACCCAGGTAATTATAGATCAGTGAGCCTTATGTCTGTTGTAGGAAAAAGTTTTGGAAAGGATTATAAGAGATAGGATTTATAATCATCTAGCAAGCAACAATTTGATTGGAAATAGTCAACATGGACTCATCAAGAGTAGGTTGAGTCTTTTGAGAAGGTGACCTAGCATGTGGATGAGGGTAGGGCAGTTGACATGGTGTACATGAGCTTCAGTAAAGCCTTTGATAAGGTTCCACATGGTAGGCTATTGGAGAAAATGCTGAGGCATGGAATTGAAGGTGATTTGGCAGTTTGGATTAGGAACTGACTTTCGGTAAGAAGGCAATGAGTGTTGGTTAATGGAAAATATTCAACCTGAAGTCTGGTTACTAATGGATCTGTTTTGGAACCATTGCTGTTTGTCATTTTTATAAACAACTTGGACGCAGGCACAGGTGGGTGGGTTAGTAAGTTTGCAGATGATACTAAAGACGGTGGAGTGGTGGACAGTGTGGAAGAATGCTGCAGGTTGCAGGGAGACTTGGATAAACTGCTGAATTGGGCTGAGAGGTGGCAAATGGAGTGCAATGCAGGTAAATGTGAGGTGATTCACTTTGGGAAGAATAACAGGAAGGCAGAGTATTGGGTTATTGGAAAGATTCTTGGTAATGTGAATGTGCAAAGGGATCTTGGTGTCCATGCACATAGATCCCTGAAAGTTGCCACCCAGGTTGGTATAGTGCTGTTAAGGCATACAGTGTTTTAGTTTTTATTGGTAGAGGGATTGAGTTCTGGAGCCGTGATGTCATGCTGCAACTGTACAAAACGCGAGTGTGGCCTCACTTGGAGTATTGTTACAATTCTGGCCATCCTATTACAGGAAGGATGTGGAAGCATTGGAAAAAGTGCAGAGAAGATTTACCAGGATGTTGCCTGGTATGGAGCATAGGTCTTATGAAGAAAGGCTGAGGGACTTGGATCTGTTCTCATGGAGAGAAGAAGGGTAAGAGGGGATTTAATAGGGCCATACAAGATAATCAGAGGATTAGATAAGGTGGACAGTGAGAGTCTTTTTCCTAGGATGATGATGTCTGCTTGTTCGAGGGGGCATAGCTGCAAATTGAGGGGTGATAGATTTAAGACAAATGTCAGAGGCAGGTTCTTTACTCAGAGAGTAGTAAGAGCATGGAATGCCCTGCTTGCCAATGTAGTTAACTCAGCCACATTAGGGGCATTTAAACAGTCCTTGGATAAGCATATGGATGATGATGGGATAGTGTAGGGTGATGGGCTTAGATTAGTTCACAGGTCAGCGCAACATCGAGGGCTGAAAGGCCTGCTCTGCACTGTATTGTTCTATGTTTTACGTTTCAATTGACCCTGGGTCCCTGGCACTGTTAACCACTGAGCCATCACACTACACTCAAATTGGATTGTGCTATTGGGCCACGTGGAAGATCCAGTGGTCAGGAACAATATCTTTAATTTATGTCATATCTTAATGTAGTACAAGGTCCAAAGGTGCTTTCCAGAAGCATTATTAAACAATATTTGATTCTGAACCATGTAAAGAGAGAGGAAAAGTTACCAAAAGAGTTGGTCAAAGAGATAGGTTTAAAGAGTGTATTAAAGGAGGAGAATGAGATAGGAGGATAGAGAAATTAAAATGAATGGGAAAATTTCTTACAGTGAATTCATTTGAGAATATGACAGTTCAAAGAAAACATGCAAAGTATGTGTGATAACTCTGTAGCAATGTCTGTCCCGTAACAAAATAATGCTCATAGCTGGCCTGGAAGTCTTAGGAGCAAATATTAAGATAGGGTCGCTATCTCCAAATGAGATCATTCTGTTTGTTTTCCCACCAAGCAATAGTTCATTGGAGGTATGATCAGGAAAAGTGATCTATCAGATTGGTCTTTGCAGGATCTGTGATTCTCTCTTTTGTGTCTCTGAGTAACTTTAACCTGTTGCTTTGCAGAAGCAGCACCAACCTTCCCATCATCTGGTTTGCTATTTGTATTTGCATTTCTTTCTTAGGATGGTGAATTTAGTAAAAAACAAACATCTTAGTTTCATAGAAGTGAGGAGGAGGAGTAGGTATTTGGTCCTTCGAGATTGTTGAACTAATAGGAATGATACACTGTTGGCCAACCCATCCATTCTGGTCATGCAGATGACACCAAGAAATTATTCATTATTTGTGAAAAGTAATTAAATATAAAAGGTAAGCATTATGGTGTAGACCTATTGATTATGAATAAGTCCAGAGCATTTTGCTGTACTTGAGTATCTAAAACATCATGGCGGCTGTCATGTAAGAAGCTCCCCTATTTTTCAATCACACTTACATGACGAAACCATTAGACTTGACATTGCAGGTCCTCAAAGGCATGAACAAGTGTTTATATATTCAGTTCCGCAGTGTTCACTTTTAGATTGTAAAAAAGATCCACCACTTACATTTGTTGACATATATGCAATCCCCTCTTTGGTTAGAGCAAAGTAATTCATTTATGAGCTTGGTGGTCAGAGTTGTTGCCCAGCCCTCTCAGGAATAGCTTTTAATAATTGCTGTCCACCAAGAATGAGTTCAAATCAAAGTTTAAGATTGTGCTGGTTTTCAGTCACCAGCTATTGTCACTATTTTTCAAGGAGTGGAAGCCATAAAACAAGACCTATCTGGCAATGAAAGTTTGAAACTAAGTTAACATCCTGTAGCAGACTTAGCAATCTTATACCTCAACCTGCACTTTGTTAAAACTTTAGGAATTGTGCGCGTGATCCTCGTCAAATTTTGCTTAATTTCACTGGGCTTAAAATCGTAGGCAGACTGCACTGACTAAGCAGAAATTCTGCGTGTTGAATGTGTTTGGTTTGAACATTTTTAAAGATGATGTTAGAATTTTCTTGCCATTTTTGCCTTAAATACCATATGTGAGGGACACTCCATGTCCCTTCCCAGAAGCGGAGATGGATTCAATTTATTCCTATTAATTGAACAAGACTTTTAAGAAGTTATTCCAAACATTTGGCTGAAGCGCACGAGCAAAGTATTGGAGAAAAGTATGTGGCATTTGATAAAGTACTTTGCAGGGATTTATTGCACGCACAACAAATAAACTATAGGGAAGAAAACAGCTCCAATCAGCTCCGAGCTGCTGCAAGAAGCTGAGTTGCGCTGGCGGAGTATGACGGAAGTTGTAGTCCGCCAGTGCCCTCGCTCCTTCACGCGCCATGGAGCTGCCTGAAACGGGGGGGACTACAAGTCCCAGAAGGCGCTGCGAGCGGGCAGACTTGTCCAGCAGACTCCAGTGTTTGCAGCCTCCGGTCGGGCTGGCGACAAATGTTGCTCTGCTTTGGGGTTTTGCACATGGTAACGGGTGGTCACGGTGCTGTGAAACTGTTGGGAATGGCGTTGGCGATGGGTCGCAACGTGCGCATTTCCAGGAGACCTTCCTTGTAAGAGTCTTTTGTGACTGCAGTGTTTGTGGTTCATTTGGTGTGCGCGTTGTTTTTCCATGTCCTGGGGTATTCTTTCTTTTTGCCAAGTGGTTCTCACTGCCTGTGCTGGATATGAGCCGCCCTGCCACAGTTTTTAATCAGCAGTTAAATAGGCGAGCAGCTCTGTCACAGTGATTACAGCGCTCCCCTACTTTGCTACACCGATCATCGAGTTGGAAACGTTGTATCGCAACCTCCCCTGTCTCTCTGCTGGAGACGTTGTATCGCAGTGTCTGTCTGTCCACGACTTGCACAGAAGGTCTGCCCCAAGAGGGGGAGTTTGAAGAAGAAGAAGAAGAAGAAAAAAAATACGCGTTCAGGCAACACACTTCGAATGTGACAGTTCAGGAAGTGGTTTGAAATGGGTGATACCGCCACACCATGTAGAAGACTGTCGACCTGTCAGCATTAGATTCTATTAAAATTTAAAAAAAAAACACACACATACACACATCGAAGATGGCATCGAGTAACTCGAGTTTATCTGGCTCATCGGTTTCGTCAGGTAAGGAAGGAGAAGGCAAAATGACAGGTTAAGACGATGTCAAGTAGATGACATGCAAATTGAATGCTTTAAAGCGCGTTGGTAGTGATGCATGCTGAGCATGTCTGACATTTTTGTTTGAAGATCTAATCCATGGTAACATGTTATTGCCTGGAATGTTACCGTGTTTTTTTTTTAGTTTTCCCTTTTTGTTAAAAAAAACATTGAGATCACTGTTTTAGTAATATCAGCTTTTTGGCCTAGTTATACTTTGTTTTGATCGTTTATGTTAAAAGTCACTGATAACTTGCTCCATGACCCACCTTCTCCGCTCCATAAAGCATGACTTGTCTCAGCAACAGTTATAACCATAGCTTTTTTTTATAAATCGCACACACTTTAGTGGCAATAAAGTGGTTCTAGTCTGATGTACATAACTGCAATTCTTCATTAAATCTCTGTCAAATAGTAATCATAGTCACCTACCAATCGTGTAACCTGACTTGTTTACATACTAATTTAAAGCTTATAGCTACTGTAATAACATTAAACATTTAGATCTTTTAACACATGTTCTAATATAATTACAGTGCAATTCTAACATAAAAAAGTTGTTTGAAATAATTTGTTTGAGAACCCTTGATGTTTTTGCTAATTGAGTGATACAGTGATATTTAAATCTTATTTATCAGTGCATTGTTATTGAAATGACATGTAGATGTGGGTAAATACCTAGCTTCTGATTAAGATTGAAATTCTTGCTAAGGTGATGAATACTGAGAACTTCTTAAAGTGCTTGGTCTCAATTTCACATCAAAACATTGAAATTTTGGAAATTTACTAGTAGTTGGCAAGTTGTTAGAAAAGTCAGAAAATATTATAGCCACAGTAAATCATGCAAGATGTTTTTGCTGTCATTGATATTATGCACAATGGGTTTTTAAACTGTGCAAGAAGAATTGAAATAATGAGTAGAGAAGCTAATTTTAATTAAGATGGTTGAAGTTACCACCTTAATCTCTATCATCTTGCTGCTTACTTGATACATATGAAAATAATGATGATTAATAGATAAAGTGGTCTAATTTAGAGATTTCTGTTTTAAATTAAAACTGCAACATGGTTATTTAAAAACAACTTGAGTAGTATCGTGCATAATTAATGTCTAGTATATCTAAATATAAAGGTCGAATTGCTTTCTAAAAAAGGAGTATAACAACAAATCTAATAGCATTAATATGACATTAATCTTTCTTACCTATATTCTCATGTAGCCCTATTTTTATTAATAAACAGAGTAAAACTTGTAGCCTAAGATTGACCAGCTATATAAAATACTTCAATTCTCTTGAAAAGAGAAAATGTCTCAACTTAATTTTGCAAATCTCAAAAAACATTGGTGCATTGGTTAATGCATTTATCAGGAAGTAATCTTGTGAAATTGTGGACTCTGTCACTCTGAAGTATTAAGCATTTCTGAAGCTTGCTTACTTTATTACTTCTAGGAAGTGAGTCAGAGCTTGGCACCTTGCCATGAGAAAACCATGGATTGGCAACTTGATGTATTAAGTTTGTGCCACTGGTACGACCCTATGTTTGGGATTTATTCTAAAAATATAATAAAGAACTGGATGACGTTGCATTTATATTGACCTAAATACTTTTGTATATGTTCACGTATTCCTTAAAACATCTCCACTCTAGCTGGGGGTCACTGGATATTTATACTAAAAACTGAACTGAACCTGCAGTGCAGTTTTGTTTCTTATAGAAAATGCAAGTATACTGTAATTTTTCTAAGCAAGACATGACTGCTTTATTGCCACCAAGCTTTGTGTCAAAGGAAATTCTGATTGCTCCAAATTTTACCTTTGAATGTGAATAACTGAACAGATTGCACAACTTTACTTTGGAGTCTGACACTCCAGTGAGTCAGTTGGGAGTGTATTTTGGCACATTGAGGGAAACTATTATTTCTCACACATTTATATCTATCCAAAAAAGTTGAATGTAGAAAATGTAGTTTTGTTTTAATAATGGTTTTGCTAACAGTGTAGCACTGCTTTGGTAAAATGCATTTTAAAAAATAAAATTCTGCACAGGTAATGGTGGTTGAATACAATTTCCCCAGAAGTGATTGAAGGAAAGATGCTGTAATGACAGTTGACTATCCATCTGCACCTTTTTGGTGGAAAACCCCAATTCAGACAGCACTTACACAATTTTGCCGGGGGGGGGGGGGGGGTATAATCAATCCAAGTCATGGTACAGAGGCAATAAACTACATGGTACACGGAATTCACAAGGCAAAGGCCCAGAATTGTGGATTCAAATGTGTTCTTGTGAGTGCACTGTTCAAATGGTGTATAGGAATCATACATGATGGTTTAAAATCATTGCATGACTTTTATTGTAATAGCAATGTCGCTTCAAAAAGAAATTCTCTCATTGTCTGTGGTGCTGTCTCTCTCTCTCTCTCTCTCTCTCTCTCTCTCTCTCTCTCGCTCTCTCG
>NC_057714.1:6099934-6104451 GCF_004010195.1 Chiloscyllium plagiosum | reverse complement strand
GCTCTTTTTCTCTCTTTCTCTCTTTTTCTCTCTCTCTTTCTCTCTTTTTCTCTCTCTTTTTCTCTCTCGTTTTCTCTTTTTCTCTCTCTTTTTCTCGGTTTCTCTCACTTTATCTTTTTCTCTCACTTTCTCTTTCTTTTTCTCTCTTTCTCTCTTTCTCTCTTTCTCTCTTTCTCTCTTTCTCTCTTTTTTTTCTTTTTTTTCTCTTTTTTTTCTCTTTTTTTCTCTCTGTCACTCTTTCTGGCTCTGGCTCACTCATCTTCAAGGTAAATTTTACATATGTGGCATAATATACAGTGGTCAAATTTATCTACGGCAAGTGACTCATTGTTCTGAGTATCATAATATTTATATCTCAAATGAAAATATAGCTATGATCTGTAAATTGTAATATTATAGTAGATTGATACTATTTTTGTTGCAATATCTTCTTCTATACAATATCAAAGTGGAAAAGAAGACATTCAAGTCTTTTTTTTTAGTATTGACTGTGTTCATGATAATCAATACAAACACAATTTCTTTTCCATATCTGGAATGATTTTGTGAACAAGGAGCCCAGGTCTCTGCCAGTACTTATCATGAACTACCTAATAAAAACAAAAACAAAAGCAAAATACGGCAATGTTTGAAATCTAAAATAAAGATAAAATGTTGAATGCATTTAACAGGTGAGTCAAAATCTGTGGAAAGGCAAACAGAACCAAAGTTTACGGTGGTTAAGCTTCATCTGAATTGGAAAATATAATAGCAATATAATTGATTTTAAAGAAATACAGAAAAAGAATGATGGGTATTTACTTTTGGTAAACATTATGATCTGCAATTGTTGAACCCAGAAGGCTGTACTATTTCCTGAAAGTCTGCTTTCGCCCTTGCCCTCCCTCCCAGAAACAAGATAATCTTCTCCTTGTCCTCATTTTCGAGCCACCAATCTTCACATTCAATAGATCAGCCTCCTCCATTTCTGCCATTTTGAGTAAGATGCCACTAACAAGCACATGCTTCCTTTCCCTTGGCTATCTGCATTCTGAAGGAACTGTTCTCGCTGGCATTCCCCATCCACTGCTTTTGATCACCTCCAACACCACATCCCTATCACAGCAAACACAAGGGCAACTTTGACTTTTTACCCTCTCCCTTCCCAGCGTCCACCATATCAAGCAATCCTTATGGTAACTACAATGTATGTGTATTTCAATTTAGTACAGTCTATTATTTGCCATCAATGCTGTCTTGTCTGCATTTGGAAGATCACATATAGATTGTATGACTGCTCTCCAGAACTTTTCTGTTTTTTCCTTGTGACCTTGAGCTTCTAGTTGCTTGTGATTTTAATCTTTCACTCCTCTTCCTTTTATGACCGTTGTCTTTCCCCTCCGAGTTGCACTGAAGCTCAACACACACTCCTAGAGCAGCATTTACATTCTTTGATTTGGCATTGACAATTTTCCAAACTTAAAGTTGATTCAAAATAGTTGTACTCATAACTTAGGCTCCCATTTTGTGTTGTTTTTGGTCAGCAGTTGTAAATAATAATTTCCAATGACCTGTTACTCTAGACCCATCTTTAGATTCATTAAAAAAAATTGTTATTAATGTCAGTTTCCATCATTTGATCACTTTTAGTTTCCACATTATCACAGGTCCTCTCTTTTTTTGTTTTGCTTTTTCACCTGCTCCACCCTTTTCCTGTTCCTGTACTTGCTAAGATCCAGGTTCATTTCTTGACCTGTGTCTCAGAGCTGGAAAAGGTTATCAATTTGAAATGTTAAACCAGTTTCTGTCTCTACTCCAACTGCTGCCAGCCTTCCTGAAAATTTCCAGCATCTTCTGTTTCAGTCCAATAGAAACAGTTAGTTAGTTCTAGAAGTACAGCCCATAGAACCAATACCATTTTACCATTTTTCCTACCTGGGCTAGGAAGATATATAAAATCTCCAATTTATAATTTTGTCAGGTGTAAGGACGTTTTATTTGTGGGTCTTGAGATCATGATAGGTTTGAGAATCCTACGTGCTGTTTGATGGGATAGCAAAGTTTGAGCTGGACCTAACTTTCTCTTATTGGGACTATCAAGTAGCAGTATCTTGGTTTTATTCCTGGTTGCATCAATTGAGCGTTTCCTTTTTTCTTCTTCTCAGCCCTTCCATGAGAGAACTTAGCTGAGATCAGAATCTTATTACATGGGAATGCTGACGAGAACAAACCAATCACTTGGTTGTAAATTACATCCTCATAGTAAGCTACTGCATCACTCAATCACAAATAATGCCTTCAGTGCTATTTATTTCAAAGCAGTGTGTCCTACCTCAATATTTTAGTCTTTGCTGCTTCATAGCTTTTCACTTTCCCCTTTGTAAGCATGGTATCTTTATGAAACAGTTTGAAAGATAAATGTGATAAACTCTTTGCAAAGTCTTCCGAACTACCTTTCCTGATTGCAAAGTGACGTGACTGTAGTGATAAAGGCCTGTCGCCAGAACGAGTTGCTTCCCAAACAGATATTACCCTGGCATTGTGGAACAATGTATCCCAGTATGCACCACACAAAAATTGCATGCAGAAATTGACTAGATTAGATTTATCCTATCGACTTCCTGTCAGTTTACTGCAAAGCGATGGAAGGAGTCATTAATTGATCCATGCTGAAACGTGTACTAATAATTAGCCTCTTTATTGCTCAGTTTGGATTCTGCCAGACCCATGCAACTTTACATTGCAGCACAGTTTTGATGTTGACATGGCAATAAAGGGAGCCATGACTTGGAGGTGCTGGTGTTGGACTGGGGTGGACAAAGTGAAAAATCACACAACACCAGATTATAGTCCAACAAGTTTATTTGGAAGTATTAGCTTTTGGAGTGCCACTCCTTCATTAGCCTCTGTCCGCATCAAATCATCATTAAATGAAACATGACACCAAGAGCCTCAGCAAAGCTGTTAGTTGGAAATTATTTCAGTTATTGGAGTTGTACCTGATGTCATGGAATTATGATTTTGGTTGTTTTGAGGCCCTTTGGCAATGTGTTAGGAAAATAAACTGCAGAAGTTCTTCAGAGAATTCTCCTTGGTTCAGATATCTTTAGCTGCTTTAAAAAACCCAGCGAACTGCAAATTGTGGAAATCGGAAAGAAAAACAGAAATTGCTGGGAAAATCAGCAGGTCTGCCAGCATCTGTGGAGAGAAAGCTGAGTTAGCATTTCCGGACCAATAACCATTTGGTGTCGGTTCTGAATTCTCTTTTCTCTCTCCAGATGAATGCTGAGTTTTCCCAGCAATTTCTATTTTCTTTGTATCTTCACCTGCTTTGTTGATGACCTTTTTGCATAAGGTTGTACATGGGACTGATTGCTATGATTCTTGAGTGCACAACTCTGCTTTTAAAACATCTGTAGTGAAGCGGCTCATGCCAGACTACAGATGCAGCAGTATCTGGAAAACATCCAGGCTTGTGCTGACAAATGTAAACTGGTCAGTATTAACAATCTGGAACAAAGCAAAAGATTATCCATTTCTCTTTGACTTTCAAAGGCATCAGCAATATTGAGTACCTCACCAACAACATAGAGTCATAGAGATATACAGCACGGAAACAGACTCTTTGGTCCAATTTGTCCATGCCGACCAGATATACTAACCAAATCTAGTCCCATTTGCTAGCACTTGGCTCATATCCCTCCAAACCCTTCCTATTCATATACTCATCCAGAGGCCTTTTTAAATGCTGTAATTGTGTCAACCTCTACCACTTCCTATGGCAGCTCATTCTATACACGCACCACACTGTGCATGAAAAAATTGCCCCTTTAGGTCCCTTTTATATCTTTCCCCTTTCACCTGAATCCTATGTTCTCTAGTTCTGGACTCCCCCACTCCAAGGGAAAAACCTTGACTATTTATTCTATCCATGTCCCTCATAATTTTATAACCCTCCTGTAAGGTCACCCCTCAGCCTCCAACGCTCCAGGGAAAATAGCCCCAGCCTATTCAGCCTCTCCCTGTAGCTCAAATCCCCCAACCGTGGCAACATCCTTGTAAATCTTTTCTGAACCCTTCCAAGTTTCACAGCATCTTTCCAATAGGAAGGAGACCAGAATGGCCTAGCCACGTCCTGTACAGCTGCAACATGACCTTCCAACTCCTCATACTCAATGCGCAGACTGCCGGAATTGCAAAACCTGTGCCCATACTCCACCACCCCCCCGCCCTTCCCCTCCCCTCTATCCAAGGCCCCAGCAGAACCTTCCACAAACATCAAAGTTTCACCTGCACATCCACCAATGTCATTTATTGCATCCGTCGCTCCTGATGCGGTCTCCTCTACATTGGGGAGACTGGATGCCTACTCGCAGAGTGCTTTGGGGAACATCTCCGGGACACCCGCACCAATCAACCCCACCGCCCCATGGCCCAACATTTCAACTCCCCCTCCCACTTTGCCAAGGACATGCAGGTCCTGGGCCTCTTCCACCGCCACTCCCTCACCACCTGACGCCTGGAGAAAGAACGCCTCA
>NC_057714.1:6086247-6099537 GCF_004010195.1 Chiloscyllium plagiosum | reverse complement strand
GTTTCGGGCATAAGCCCTTCTTCAGGAATGAGGAACGTTTGTCCAGCAGGCTAAGATAAAAGGTAAGGAGGAGGGACTTGGATGAGGGGCGTCGGAAATGTGATAGGTGGAAAGAGGTCAAGGTGAGGGTGATAGGTCAGAGTGGGGTGGGGGCGGAGAGGTCAGGAAACAGATTGCAGGTTAGGAAGGCGGTGCTGAGTTCGATGGATTTGACTGAGACAAGGTGGGGGGAGGGGAAATGAGGAAACTGGTGAAATCCTTGTTCATCCCTTGTGGTTGGAGGGTTCCTAGGCGGAAGATGAGGCGTTCTTCCTCCAACCGTCGTTTTGTTGTGGTCTGGCGATGGAGGAGTCCAAAGACCTGCATATCCTTGGTGGAGTGGGAGGGGGAGTTGAAGTGTTGAGCCACAGGGTGGTTGGGTTGGTTGGTCCGGGTGTCCCAGAGGTGTTCTCTGAAACTTTCTCCTTATTGAGTGAATGACTTGTTGACCACTCATGAGATCTCTCCAAAATTTAATAGGTCTGAACTCAGGCATATAATAGAATACTGACTAGTGGCTTGGACAAGTTAACTTCACAAGTAAGATGTTCAAAACTGTCTGAGAACAGTTTGTTCAATCAGTGTTCCAGCACTGGTCTCTAATCACCTGCTGCAACCATTGATGCACTGTGCTAGCAACAAGCAAGATCGAGAGGACATGCTGCCAAAAGTCACTGAGGTAACTTTAATGGTATCAGCCCATAGAATTATTTACCACCAAAACAGGCAACCGGCACAATGTTGTGAAAAAAACCTTTGAATTCAATTTGAACAACATCATTTGGATATTCAGAACTGTTCTTTCATCATTGCTTATTTGATGGTCTGGATTTTGTTCTTTGCAGTGAAAGAACAGAGCTTTCCATTCACCTCTAACACCCACAGACTTTTTGTTTGCCGAACAGTGGCAATTTCTTCTACTCATTGTGTTATTCAGCATGATACCATCTAGAGGGAATCTGTGGCATGTAGAAAAGGACAAAAAAGGGATTCTTCAAACAATTGAAGTTGAACCAGGTGGTACAAAAGCAAGATTTAAATGATGTACAGAATATGAACTAATGATTGCAAATAGAATTAAGGGAGATAACATTTTTAAAAAATCTGTTCTTTTGTTTAAGAAGATCAAAACTAATTTTCTTTTGAAGAAATAAGACTGCAGACTTGGAACAATGTTTTTAGAGCCATGGAAGTTGTGCAGCTGAAATGATCACTTCTCATAATTTTAAATATTCTCACTTCTAACTATTTTTTTCAACTATTTTTAGTGTGGACTAGATGGGCTAAGACATTATTTTCACCAAGTTTGAGGTAGAAATAAATAGTAGCTGACAGGCATTTCTATAATTATTTCAGTGTAGTTGATTTTGTTTTTAAAAACAAATTAAGTTTTAAAAAATGTAAAATTAACACTTTTTTACAGTTGAAATTTTTCAAACTATATTGTAATATTTACTGTTTAAGCTTTGAGTTGTTAAAAAGTTAATGTATTTCATCAACGTTGGAATGTTTTCTGAGGATACACACAGTATTCGTAGCATGCAACCTGACCATTTGCTTTAACTAGTCCATGCTGATATTTATGCACTGGCGAGCCCCTTCCTAGCCTGTTTAATTTTATTACACCATTCTTTTGTTCCTTTTTTCCCTCATGTTTCTCAAGCATTTTCTAAATACATTCATACCAGTTGCCTTAACTACTCTTTCTCGAACACATTGAGTTCACTGTTTGGAGAAAGAGGTTTATTCTGAATTCTCTACTAACTTATTGATGATTGTCTTAGATTTGTGCCCACAATTGAAAAAGGGAATATTGTTTCCAAATCTGCCAAGCCAAACCTTTCACAACCTTAATCCTTGAATCTTCCAAAACCTCTAAGGCCTATATCAGTTCAACCCTCAGTTCATATCAGAGTCTATACTTCAAAAGTACTTGAGTCAGTGTAAAGTGTTTTGGAATATCCATGAGTCATGAAAGGCATGATATAATTGCATGAGTTTCTATTTTCTGAAGTGGATAAGCCAGTCTGTATGAACTCTCAGTTCTGATACAGTTCTCATAAATCATCTTTGCTCTTTCTCCCAGTGTCTCTATGTATTCTTTATTAAATGGGAAACAGTACTATTCAAATTAATGCACGGTGGTCTACCCAGGTTATTTTACTGTTTAGAAATCACTCTGCTTTCAGTTCTGCCTCCATAGAAAGGGACATTTTAAGTGCTTCATTTGCCTTTTTAAAATGACCATAGATATCTGCTGTTGCTACTTTTTGTGTATTTGTATCCTACGATCCTTCTACTCATTCACCCCATTCAGAGTTAAAAATAACATAACACCAGGTTATGGTCCAACAGGTTTATTTGGAAACACTAGCTTTCACAGCACTGCTCCTTCATCAGGTGGTTGTGGAGTATAAGATCATAGGACACAGAATTTATAGCAAAAGTTTACAGTGTGATGAAACTGAAATTATATATTGAAAAAGACCTGGATTGTTTTTTTTAAGTCTCTCATCCTTTAGAATGAGCATGTTGGTTTCAGTTCTTTAATATATAAATTGCAGAACAGTTAAAAGTTACATTCTCAAGTGAACTTGAACAATTGGTGTCATGTCGGTCCAGATAATACATTGAAGGTGTGAGCTGCCCTGTGAGAGACTGTCTGTTCCACAATGGTCACACTGATTCTAATCTAAAAAGCTAGTGCTTCCAAATAAACCTGTTGGACTATAACCTGGTGTTGTGTGATTTTTAACTTTGTACACCCCAGTCCAACACCGGCAACTCCAGATCATGACCCCATTCAGACAATTACTTTTCTATCTAATCTGTTTTATTTTCTTTCTGGCAAAATATACATTTACACACTTATTTCTAATCATTTTTCATGCTCATTTTGCAAATATATTAGTATCTTTTATTTTTCAGACTTCCTTTATTAACTAAACATCTCCATTTGATGTCCTCTGTACATTTTGGAACTGTACTTCTGATTTCCATATAAATGGTGAACAACAGTCATCTCTGCACCTTCCCTGAAGAAAACTACTTTGTCTTTTGCAGTCTAAGTAAATGCCTTTAACCTAAGTCTGTTTTCTGTTTGATTGAGAACATGCTATCTTTTCTACTACTTTTCCTCTGACATCACTTGTTCTGATTGTAGTCCTGGATGTACTATATAGTACCTTATCAAAAGCCTTTTGGAAATCCAAATACAGTATATGGTATCTTGTATGTTACTTTATTTATCTGATATAACAGACTTTTCTTGTATGCAGTAATGATACCATTCTTATTTTGGGTCTATAAATAATAGTGGTCATGGATCATATTTATTTTTGTGCTCGTTATGAAGTTTAGAAAATGTACTGCACGTAGCACATCCATCCAGTCCTCCTAAATCAGTTTTGCATGAAGAAAGTAAACAGTAATGCTTTCTCGACTTGCCCATAATATGTCTTAATCCCAGTTTTAAAAGAGCTTCACCTTTACACCAAGTTCATTAGTTTTATGATAAAGTCTGAATAATTTTATTTTATCAATTTGGGCTATTCTTGATGTGAATTGGGTTAGAATTGCCCGAAGTTTTGTCACATAGAATCTGAAATGGGCAGGAAAGAGAGAGGAAAGTGTCTGCAATATTAGCGGAGTCTAGATTTAAGTGAGGTTCCATTATCAAGAAGAAAATGTGCTACTTATTTGGTTAAGTTGCTAATGTGGTTCCATTTAAAAATAGTATGTGAAATGTCTGATATGAATAGACAAGTATTTGTTAGTAGTGGGTGGAAGTCCATTTCAGGCATTTTAAAAAGATCTAAATGAAGAATTACATCATCATTATCCTTTTTTATGTTCTATTACAATTCTGTATTTGTTTTAAAAGATGTAATTGGAAGGAGCAAATTACTGCAAATGCTGGAATCTGTATTGAAAACAACAAATGCTGAAGATCACAGCGGTCAGCTAGCATTCCTGGAGAAAGAGCAATGCTAATATTTTGAGTATAGATGACTCTTCATCAGTCAATAATTGGAATGTTGATTGAATGCTTAATAGGTTTGTTGGTATTAGAGGCCAGAATTCACACATGGAGGAACATAGTCATTTAGTCAGAGTTAAACATTAAAGTGGGACTTGCTAGAACCAGGTGAGGTCAAGAAACCAATTCGGGCTTCAGTGTTCAATCTTTCAAACAAACCTAGATCAGCTGTGCTATTACTAATAGTCAAGGAAGTCTTGTCTTTTAATATAAAATAAGTTAGGTGTGTTTGGTCCAATTTAACATAAAGCTTAACAAAGTACAAATAATAACTGAATGAAACAGCCAAGTGACAACAGAAGGCAAATAAACGCGAGCACAAAAATGCAATGCGAATGACTGTGTGCATCTGCAGAAAATAGGGCCTCAGGCAGTCAAGGTGCAATCAAGTTCAATGTATTTGCAAGGAGAAAAATGTGCCTGAGGCAGATGGGCTCTGAAAGTGAACAGCTGTTTTGAAATGTGAAATGCCATGCATAAACTGGACATATTTAGTGACTTCAGAAGTAATTAATATCCACTTCGTAATTGTTATAATTAGTAAATGCACAACTGTTTTTATTGACAATTGTTGGAACCACTTTGGAAAATAACTTCAGAATTGCTTTTTTTTGTGTGTGGGGAAGTGAATTTCAGTGAGCTGGAGTGGTTGTGCTTCTTTAGAATAAGAAAAACATGCCACTTCTGCCATAGACAGACCTACTGTGGTACTTCACATATTTAATGCCTGACTTACTGCAGCATTGATAATTACAATGATATTTAGTTAACTAAACACAGAGGAACCTCGATTATCTGAATGGCACAGTGGTTTGTTTGGATAATCGAATGTGGATAACACAGTTTAGCTAAGCATCGGGACCCTGCAATTTTGTCCAGATAATCAACGTTTGAATAATTGAGGTTCCTCTGTACTATAACAAAGAAAAAGGTATTTGAGTGAGTTCAATAAAGCTTTAAAAGAACACCTGTTGAAAAATTTTTTTCGGGACGTTTTGTCACTTAAAAGGTATTCAACTAAAACTGTTCACGTTCGCAGCTCTTAAGTTCAGTGAATCTGCCTGGTTTTCCCAGTCAATTTGAATTTGTTTAGGCAAAAGTGAGGAGCACAGATGCTGGAGTCGAGAGTGTGGTGCTGGAAAAGCACAGCTGGTCAGGCAGCATCCGAGGAGCAGGAGAGTCGACGTTCTGGGCAAAAGCCCTTCATTAGGAATGAGGCTGTGAGCTGAGAGGACTACATTGATGCCTAGGGTTGGGAGCCCTGAGGGGGAAGATGAGGGGTTCCTCCACCTGGTGACGGGTGGTTAGGGGATGGCGATGGAGGAGGCCCAGGACTTGCATGTCCTTGGTGGAGTGGGGGTTGGGGGGGTGGTGTGTGTGAAAGGGGCGGTGGGTTTGGTTGGTGTGGGAGTCCTGCTGATATTCTCTGAAGCGCTCTGTGAGTAGGTGTCCTGTCTCCCCAGCATCAGGGAGACCACATCAGGAACAACAGATATACAGTAAATGACGTGTGGAAGTACAGGTAAAACTCTGAATGTGGAAGGCTCCTTTGGGGCCTTGGACGGAGGCGAGATGTGGGTGCAGGTTTTGCAATTCTTGCGGTGGCAGGGGAATTTGAATATTTTCGTTTAGAGCTACTGAAAGCCAATTCGGATAATTCTTTTTGAGAATAAATTCATTGGTTTCAGGTGTATTCTTTACAATAACAGTGGATGTATTTTGTTTGGGAACTTTTGTCTCTGATGTTGAGATTTTGAAACTGGCTTAAACTGTTCCTTAGCTGCTGATAAAGTGAGGCTTATAAACTAAATGTACTTCAGAGTGGTTGTTCCTGTGAGGTGTATTTTCCCTGCTTAGGATAGAACTCCCCTCTATTCAGTGCTCCCCTTAGAGGTGTGGATGAAATTAACGGTTCACAATTTATTGAAATAATTCTGGTGCAAATCTTTATGACTCTGTCTTTAGGAATTTGCATTTAGAAACCTAGGAAGAGAAGAAAGTATTTTAACTTCTCCAGCCTCTTCCAGTGACATTCAGAGTTTTGCAAACTAACTCCACGTACCTGTCTTTGCTCCATGCTCCATGCATATTTAGTAGTGTCAAATGTTATTTATGGAAGGGAATTCTAAACTATTGCCCCTAAATCTAGATTCTCTCGTAAGAGGAAATATCTGTTTGACGTGCAGCTGGCCAAGTCGCTTATGATTCTGTGTTTCACCTTTCGCTGTTCTAGGTTCCAGCAGATTCAAGCCCAAATTTTCCTCATCAGGCATTCTGCTGATTCTAAATATTAGTCTAGTGAACTTCTTCCAACCCATTAACATTTAGCTGTAAGTATGGTGACCATTACTGAACACGGTATGCTGGATTCAATCTCACCAGTCCCCTGAAGCATAACCTCCCTACTTTTGAATTAATTCCCCTTGCAGCAAAACATAACCTTTTATTAGCTTTCCTGATTACTTGATGTCCCTGCATGCCAAAGTAATGAAGATGTGTCTTGGGGAACTGTGAATGACAAGATCTTGCATAGCTTTAGGAAATGGAGAAAATAAAGACTTAAGTAGCTAAACTGACGAAACAAAATAAATAAAATATGCGGGGTGGTGGTTGGGAACAAAGATTATGATCTGAAATTGTTGAACTTAGTGTTGAGTGCAGAAAGTTCTGAAGGGCCCAGTTGAAAGATGAGGTGCTGTAATCTGTTACCAACAGAGAGTTGGCCTCTGCTAAGAAGAGATCACTGTGCCAGACAAAACCGACTCTTATCAGCTTGTTTTCCAGTGTTAGGATTAGATTTAAAAGAATGGCTTTACTGCATATGAAGGAAGAGGAGAAGTTGAGATGCTGTATGGAGTATTTTCAGTTCTCAATGAAAAGATGGAGTGAAGGTACAGGTTCTGATGGAGGTGCCCAGGTGGAGGGAGAACATTGGAGATGCGTAAAAGGGTCCCCTGAGTAGGGAGGTGAGGAGGGACATCTGGCCAAATAATTGGGCAGTGAGATGAATGTGATGGAAGAAGAAGTCAGTGTGATGCCAAAATCAAAATTTTTTTTGAGATGTGGTGTAATAAATAAAACTGAGGTCCTTCTTAGCACAGATTGACTTCCTTTTCTGACCATGAATAGAGAATTGTGAAGACACAGCAAAGATTGAGCTTGGATGAAGGGTTGGCATCAGAGGGAAGAGATGGAAAGGATGATTTAAGATGCTACTGATGAATTGTTGAGCTTGCGATCCTTCATATTTGAAAGGAAGAAAAGTTTTTTTTTGTTAAAGCACTGGAGGGAGTGAAAGATGAAATCAAACTGGGAGCCAGGATAATTTTTCAATACAGTCAGTATCCCTGAAGAGATAGCTTGAGGGCACTTCGTCTTGAGTGAATGTGCTTTCAGGAAGAGACAAGAACAGTGTTTAATGAATGCGAAATATCTAGGCATTACCAAAAACTCATACATCAACACACCTCTAGATCTTTCAACCCCTTCACTTAGATGTGATTGCATCTGATCCTATCGTTACTTCCAATTTTACTTTTTGCTGTATCAAAAGTCCTAGCCCATCAATTAAATGTCCTGAAGAGGTAAAGGGAATAATTGGAAGCGCTAAAGCTATGCTGCCTGTTATGTCTACAGAATTGTAACAGAAACGTACAGAAATCATGCTGCAACTATACAAAGTGCAGGTTAGACAACTTCTGGAGTACAGTGAGCAGCTATAACACCACATCTTAGCAAGGCTATATTGAACTTGGAGAGAGTGCAATGTTTAATTACCAAAGTGATACTTGGACTCTAAGGGTTAAATTATGACGGGAGATTGTACATATCCTGTGATTTAAGAGAATTGATGGAAGCTTCCAGGTTATAAAGAGGAACAAATAGGAAAGGGAAAAGAAAAGGGTGCAATTTCTAAAATTTAGAGCCTGATCTTTCAGGAGTGATATTAAGAAACCCATCTTTTTTTATTTTTCAGTGTTTGAAGTTTGACATTCTCCTTTTTAGTTTTAAAGCTGACATTGAAATATTATTTCTAATCAAGAGTATTAACAGTTACAGGGCAAAATAATGTATTTAGAGTGAGGTCAAGGATCAGCCATGATCTCATTTGAATGTGGAATTGATTCAATGGACTAAATGTCCTACTCCTGTTCCTTTGTACATGACGCTTGGAGTTTTATCATGGGTTAGGTGTACCGTCTTAAAAGCATTTAATTATCAAGTTAGTTTAATATTAGTTAATTTTGTCACTACTGTATTAAAGCCATAATTATAGTGAAGTGTTAGTTTCACTGCTCTTAAATGCTATTATTTTAACATGTCTTTAACTCATTTATTTCTTCATTCAATAATTTGTTCTGCAATGTTTTAGTTTAGTAGACATGGTTGTTGCACTTTTAATTGATGTTATCATTAAAGTGAAGTTAGTAGCTGGCATAACCGAGCCAAGCAAAAAACACATGCTGTCTAGATTCTGGATCACATTTACTCACTTCAGTTTAATTTATATATCAAATATAAAAAGAATATTAACTTTTAATGATGTACCATTCAGGTGAAGCAATATGTGAATGATCCAAAGGTGAGTGAAGGATGTACAAGGTGAAGAAATCAAAAGGGGCAAGGAGAGTTGATTACGCACTTGACCAAATGGATGTTTAACAAGTTTTCAAAGTCACAGCTGTATCAAAGCTCAGTAGTTTGAGGAAAGCCAATGTTTTATGGAGAGGAGGCAACAATAATCCCCAGTTCAAGTAGTGAAGGATGTTTGCTTGAGTATACCGAAAGAACTGCCTCAGACAATTTGAAGCTAGGCTGCAGATGTGGTGAAAGAGGGATGTTTTTAAAATAAGGAAGATGACCTTGAACTGATGTACTGGGAAATAGGATGCTAGTCGAATGTGGCAAAGATAATGAGTGATTAACTTAACTTTGGCATGCCTCACCAGGCTAGTGCACTGGAATCGAGCCATGCTATTCCTGGAGTCATCATGAAAGTTAAAAAGCTTTTATCAATTATGCAAATGTGCTTGTCTTTTAGACCCAGGTTAACAATGCAGCCAGGTTTTAGAAGGATTAATATTTTTACTACAAATGAAAATAAAAGTTTCTAGCTACAGGTGAGCAATTATAAACTGTTGCTGTATAAATCTCCGCGTTAAAACTCTAAACACCTTGTAAAACTCCACCTTCACACAGACACAGATGAGCACAATGTGTATTAAGGGTGGAAGGGAAAAAAAACTGGCAAGAGTTTGCTGATCCCTGCCCTCAGGCTGGCCAGTTTTTGAAACTCGTCAAAATCTCTGTTCTCCAGGTGTTTTCTGCCTCCTTGCAGAAGGCACAGAACAACTAGTTCACAAATTTAGAAGGTTGTGGCTTACTGCTTCAAAGCTACAGCTTGCGGCAACTGGCGAGGGAAAGTAAACTGGCTTTAAGTACCTTTTACTACGGAGGAATGGCCTTGTCAGTGGGCCAGAAAGCAGCAAGAAGGTCTTTGTCATCAACAACTTGGCATCATTCCACAGACCATTCAATAACTTGTTAATGTTTGAAGCTGTGTTTGCAGATAGCCCCTAGTTCTGCTCTTCTGCAGCAATCTGTCCCTGTGCTTTGAAAAAATAAATGTAAACAATATTAAAACGCCAACAAAAAGAAAAATAAACACTTATAGGAACTTGTGGGAGAGCATTTGTGCCCATCAGTGCATGAAAAATAATTTTGATATACTGTAGGCGAAAGTAGGTGCCTTAACAGAGTTATTCTAGCCTATCAAATGTCACTGGCTATTTATAAATGCCAGTATTATCATGAATTTGCATAGGATTCTCTTGGGCAGTGGGGTAGTGTAATTAAGTTGCATTAACAGAATAATAGCACTTTTGTCTGTAGCTCAGTGTATTTGGAGTTCAAGCTGAATTTGGGAAACTTGAACATGGGGCCGAGACTGCTTAGATGGAAATGAAATATTCATGGCATTATTTGAAGAAGGTAGACAGGCTGGAAGAACACAGCAAGCCAGTCAGCATCAGAAGTCGACGTTTCGGGTGTAATCCTTCTTCAGGACTGGGGATGGGAGATGCAGATAAATGGGGGTGGTGGGCAGAGTGGTGAAGTGGGGAGAGGTGAAGTGAGGTAGAGGGTATGACCTGGTTAGTCAAGGGGAGGAACGAATCTGGTTGGTGGAAGGGATGGGGAGGGACTGGGAAGGGAGTCGGGGGAAATAAAAGGAGGTTATTTGAAATTGGAGAACTCCGTGTTGAGTCCTCCTGGCTGTAAGCTGCCCAGGTGGAAGATGAGGTGTTATTCCTTCAGTCTATGGTTTGATTCGTTATGGCAATGGAGGAGCTCAAGGATGGTCATGTCAGAAAGGGAGTGGTTGGGGGAATTGAAATGTGCGGTGACTGGGATGTCCGGTCGGCCCCTGTGGGCCCGGCTGAGATGCTCGGCGAAATGTTCCCTAAGTTTACATTTGGTCTCCTCGATGTAGGGAAGACCACATCAGGAGTACCGGCTGCAGTAAACTGGGTAGGAGGAGAGGCAGGTGAACCTCTGTCTCACCTGGAAGGACAGATTGGGGCCCTGGAAGGAGGTGAGGGCGGTGGGGGGGGGGGGGGTGGTGTGCTGGCAGGTTTTGCAACTTTTCTGTTTTGTAGGGGAAGGTACCAGGGAGTTTGGGGGTGTTGATGGGAAGGATGGTGCAAACCCAAAGACTGTCAAAGGGAATGGTCCTTGCGGAAGGGGGAAAGGGGTGAGAAAGAGATGATGTTCTTGGTGGTGGGGTCTAGTTGGAGATGGCGGATGATATGTTAGCTGCGGAGACTGGTGGAGGTTTGGTGAGGACAAGGGGGACCCTGTCTTTATTGCGTTTGGAGAGAGGGCCATTTAGAACAATGGAACAGGGTTTAGAGGTGGTACAGTGGAGGGCTGTCTGGATGACAGAGGGGAGGAAAGCACGTTATTCGAAATAGGTGGACATCTGGGATGTTTGGGAGTGGAATGTCTCCTCTTCCTCCGAGCAGATGAGGCAGAGGAATTGGGAGAATGGGATGGAGTTCTTGAAGGATACTGGTTGGGAGGAGGTGTAGTCCAGGTAGTTATGGGAGTCTGTGGATTTGTAGTAAATGTCCATCTGGAGACTATGGCCAAAGATTGAAATGGAGAGGTCAAGAAAGGGGAGGGAGGTGTCAGAGAAGGACCAATAGAACTTGAGGGCAGGGTGGAAGTTGTGGGCAAAGTTGATGAACTGCAGGGAAGTTCTCCTTATGTCCCAGATAATATGTATACCTAAACTAACACCAATTATACAGTTTATTTGGCCCATGACCACCTCCTTGTTTGGAGGACATTTTATTGACCAATTGGTTACAGTATTTCCTCACATTTGAAAACCAGCAACAACACTTTTGAAACATTTGATGTTATCTTCAGGACAAGAAAAGGACTACATACAAAAGCAAATTTATTTTTCTAAGGTTATATCATTACATCAAATTTACATTAAATCAGATCTCTATGATGAAGTAAGATTGTAGGATTCCTGCCAAACAATGTATTGTGCAGTGCAAAGAATTAAAGATGATGTTGAATTGGAGGGAATTGTGATGTTACATCGTGTAATATTCCAAAACTAAAAGTAGCATGGACAATAATTTATTGGCACATGTCTGAGTATGCACAGATGAGTTTCATTGCCACAGCAACAATTATACCTGAACTGTAAAACCTAACTGCATGTCATAGGCAAATAAAGGACAGTTAAAATGTATTGTGCAGCACATTACTTTCTGAGCTGTAGATTTCATACATTTGGACATGGTCAATCCATGGCTGCATGTCGGACATGTTGCAACTAAATTGAGGTTTCCTCTCCATAGGACCTGAAAGGGGATTTGTTTGTATTTCATATTTCTAACAGACTTCTTTCTTACATTTTCACATGATAATCATATCATTAAAAATTAATAATTCAGTTGGGGAGAAGATGTGGAAATTAATCTTTCCTAATGGCAAAATTGTGAGCTAAGTTGTCTTTCATTACAATGTTTACCATTTTTTTTGTATTCTCCCAGAGGACATGGGAATTATTGGCTAGGTCAGCATTTATTACCCATCCCTGAATGATTAAAGGGCATTTAAGAGTCAAGTACATTGCTGTTGGTCTGGAGTCATTTGTAAGCCAAACTGGGTAAGGATGCTAGACTTTCTTTCCTCAAAGATGTTGGTGAACCAAAGTGGGTTTTCACAATAGCAAATAATCAGCAGTTATTACATGATTACCATTAGGTTAGTTTAATTTAAAATTGCAGCCCTTTTTTTTTGTGGAATTCCGATTCAGATTCCACTATTTGCCTTGCTGAGTTTCAAGCCCATATTTCCAGAAGATTAGCCAGATGTTCTGGTTCACTGGTCCAGTGACATTACCATGATGATGCTACTTCTCTCCAATTGCGCCATGTGAAGTTGCAAAGTAACTTGGGCTAAATCTTGTTTATTATTTGTTTACTGGATGTGGATTTTCTTGTGTTTTTGTGTTCATTCCTTGGGTGCATGTATAACCACAGTAATGTTAAATAGAGAGTGTAGAATTTTGACCCAAAGGTCAGTGTTTTGTTTTCAAGGGCAATCACTTTCACCCCACTTCTGGAGTTCAGTTCTTTTTGACTGTGTATGGGCCAAGTCTGTAATAAGGTCAGGAGCTGATTAGCTTGGGTTCTACCAGGGTCAAATATAAGAGAGCAGGTCCCTCCTGTTATATTGCTGATGGTTGAGAGTAAACCGATAGGCAGGTAATTGGCCAGCTGGATTTGTCCTGACAAGCCATACTTGGGCAATTTTACATTTTGCTGGAAACGGAACAGTTTGATTAAGAGCACAGCTAATTCTAGAGCACAAGCCTACCATACTATTGTTTAAATCTTGTCAGGGCTGGCTGTGTTTGAAGTATCCAGTGCCTGCAGCCATTTCTTGATATCACATGGCTGAAAATGTGTTGCTGGAAAAGCGCAGCAGGTCAGGCAGCATCCAGGGAACAGGAGAATCGACGTTTCGGGCATAAGCCCTTCTTCAGGAATGAGGAAAGTTTGTCCAGCAGGCTAAGATAAAAGGTAGGGAGGAGGGACTTGGGGGAGGGGTGTCGGAAATGTGATAGGTGGAAAGAGGTCAAGGTGAGGGTGATAGGTCAGACGGGGGTGGGGGCGGAGAGGTCGGGA
>NC_057714.1:6059269-6086173 GCF_004010195.1 Chiloscyllium plagiosum | reverse complement strand
GCTCCGCAAGTAGCCTGCCTGTCTCCCCAATATAGAGGAGGCCACATCGGGTGCAGAGGATGCAATAGATGATGTGTGTGGAGGTGCAGGTGAATCTGTGGCGGATATGGAAGTTTCCTTTGGGGCCTTGGAGGGAGGTGAGGGGGGAGGTGTGGGCGCAAGTCTTGCACCTCCTGCGGTTGCAGGGGAAGGTGCCGGGAGTGGTGGATTCTGGAATGTTATTTCCTCTCATTTTTTTGTAATACATCTGCATATGGTTCTGATGTGGAAGGCTGTAAGCAAACTTATGCTGCCATCTTGTTTTCCTGATCTTAACTTTCATTTCGTACATCCTGTACTGCCACCGGTTAATTGTTAAACAGCTCTTACTGGCATATGTTACAAGCATGGGTTCTAGCTAACCTGCAGCACTTAGTACCATTGTTTTTAAAGAGGAATGTGATTCCAGAAGGAAGAAACTGCTGCTGTCTGTAAGTTCTGCAGCTGGGTGCGTGGAGAAAATGAATAAAAGGAGCACCGTGAAAAGGGAATTTTCCAACTGGCCCAATAGAGGCCTTGGTGTTGGAGCTAAATAAGAGGCCCTGAGAGCATAGCGGCAGTGCTGCATGAAGTCCAGTGTGTTATGTGGGTCACTGAAAGGTGAAAATTATCTTCAAAGAACATTTCATACCTTCCACACCACCACCATAGTATGCTGCTAAATCCTTCATCCTTGTATCATTTAATTCAATGCATTTGTGGGGGGGAAAAAATGTTATGAAAGAGGTTTCTTCATGTCTCTTATTGCAGTATCTTGGCCAAGAGGATGTTATGATGGGGCATCCCAGCTTGAGGAGAAGGTTTGGAACGAAACCATGATGGTCAAGGAAATGTTTTGTGAGCACATTAGCGTCAGAATAGGTGTTTTAGCTGTATGCTCATGATAGTGATTTTGTAGATAACTTTGCAGACCGCCACAAACTCCAGAAATATGGGTGGGAAAGCACACCAATGATCTGCTGCTTGAAGATTCTGGCTCAGTTTGTGATGGGAACTTAGCTTTCATTGCATGCTTTTTGTCCTCACGTAGTTGAGGCAGCTATCAGCCATTTTTGTTTTGTTCACTCACGGACTGAGGGTTTCGCTGGCTAGGCCAGCATTTATTGCCCATCCCTAATTGCCCAGAGGCCAGTTAAGCGTCAACCACATTGCTGTGGGTCTGGAGTCACATGTAGTCCAGACCAGGTAAAGATGGCAGATTTCCTTCCCTAAAGGACATTCGTGAACTAGATGGGTTTTTCCTGACAACCGACAGTGGTTTCATGATCATGATTAGACTTCAAAACCCAGATTTTCTTTTTAAAATTTAATTCGAATTCTACCATATGCCATGGTGAGATTTGAGCCCAGGTCCCAAAACATTTCCTCGGTTTCTGGATAAATAGTCTTGCAATAATACCACTAGGTCGTCACCTCCCCTTGTAGAATAAGGAACGTGACATCTGGAGGTTTTTGGTGTCTTGAAGATGGCAAGGCTAGAACACTACCTGGGTGAGAAGGCACTTAGATAATGGAGGCTGATAGTTCTAATATTTCAGACACTGCTAAACGTCAACTAAACATCGATGAACCTGTAGCCCTTGCAATTGCTGTCCTACCTCTCTTTCCCCCTTTAAAATTCTCCTTAAACTATTATCTCATTGACCAACCTTTTCATTATCTACTTTAATATCACCATAAATGACTGGGTGTCAAATTGTTTCACCACATTCCTGCAAGGTACCTTGTTATTAAACAGTTCGGGGTCACTTGAACCTAATCTGATGAGTGGGAATTGTGAGATTTGGATTGGCTATTCTTTACACCTGCTCAATTTTCCTCTGCTGATTTAACTAACGAATTTGATTTTTAAGATAGATATATATTGAGGAAACAAAGATATGATATTGTACTTTCCATCTTGCACTCTTAGAATAGAATCACGTGAGTACAAAATCTCAAAGGGAACACCAATATTCCTTTTACGTGAAAAGAATATGTTGATTGACAAGTGGGCTCTGTTTAGTAGTTGTCACTGAGAATGCTCTAGGGAATAGATAACTACTAAGTTTTTGTTAAAATTCAAACCAGGAATGTTAATTGATCAAGGCATTGCCATGGGGTGCCCACTTGTCAACCTGTCAGCATCCGTTCTCAAGCAGTACAGAGTGCTGTTCTCTTGGGAGGTTTGGTACACTTGCCATTCTCGAGTGCAGTACTGGAAAAGCACAGCAGGTCAGGCAGCATCCAAGGAGCAGGAGAATTGACGTTTCAGACATCAGGAATCCTGATGAAGGGCTTATGCCTGAAATGTTGATTCTCGTGCTCCTCGGATGCTGCCTGACCTGCTGTGCTTTACCAGCACTACAATCTCAACTCTGGTCTCCAGCATCCGCAGTCCTCACTTTCTCCTCCATTCTCGCCATTCTGTACTGATGAGTACAAGACGAAAGCCAGCATGCAGGTGCAGCAAGCAGATAGGAAGGCAAACAGGATGTTGGCTTCCTTGTCAGGGGATTTTGTTAATTTGGGAGTTCCTGATCACAGTTACTTAGATTGTGAATAATTTGTGACTAATTTTCTGCTGGCTAACTGAGTTTAAGAAGCAGCAATTTAGATATGATACATTAATTGAAAAGACAAATTATTTGACCATGACAGATTATAACCCTTCACTGATCCCAAAGTTTTTCTGCAGAGTGGAGGGGAAGGAGTGACTGTTTTGAAGTTCACCTGGCCTGTCCTCATTGGAGTTTAGGGCTGGACATATTGAGTGTCCAAATGGAGGAATCCAGAGCAAGGGATTGCAGTCTCCGAATACACTGTAGGACTGAGATGGTAGTGATCCTGTGGAACTTCCTACCAGATAAGGCAGTGGAGCTCAATACACTGAATATATTTAAGAAATAAATACATTTCCAGACACTGAAAGTGTCAAGGGAATGAAGAGAATGTAGAGAGTATGCTATTGAGATAGAGGATTAGCCATGGTCATACTGCATGGCAGAGCGAGCTTGATAAATCAAATGGCCTATTCTTGCTGCCATTTTCATTTGTTTTCTATGAAAAGCTTCAACAGCCTGTCTCATCAGCAATTGTCAAATTCTGTGCTATCCAGTGATTGTAAAATATATGTCCTCAGCTCGGGGTGTAGGGATATTCAATGTTGTTAGGAACACTATTCCAGTCTTTTTAAGCAGCAACAGTAAATGAGCAATGATATAAATCCGAAAAAGGATGCTATGTGTCTTGGAGGGGAACTTGCAGATAGTTGTGTTCCCTTACACCTGCTGCCCTTAACTTATTAGGTGATAGAAATCAAGATGTGAAAGGTGTTGTTGGAGCACTCTTGGACAGTTACTGCAGTGCATTCCTGCAGATAGTTGGCATTTTTCAAGTGTGACATAAATAAATTTGATCAAACTTTTAACATGGAAAATTAAATTATAAATACAAAAATATGTTAGTAATTATCTCCATACATTTTGTTTCTACTGTTAAATTTCTAATATAGCACCTTTATAATTGTATATAAATATCCTAGGGCATTTCAGAAAAGTGTTAAAAGCAGAATGTAATATTGCGGTGCCTAAACTAAATTAAATCTTTTAACATATGTCCTAAAAGTCAGAGATTGAGAAGCTTATGGAGGAAATTCCAAAGTTTAAGAAGTTACTTGGCAGCTGAAGACATGGCCACCAAAGCCAGAGCACTTTATAATTAGGAATACTTGATAGGCTAGAATTACAGAAACATGGATACATCTGAGGGTTGTTGGAGTGCACAAGATTAGATAAAAGTGGGACAATGGAGAAATTTGAGGAAGAAATATGAGAATTATAAACTGTTTGATGGGACAGATTGTAATCCAGTGAACATGAAGTTGAGAGATGAACAGGATGAAGTACTAGTAAAGTCATGAATGACCTTAAGTTTACGAATGGTAAAATGTGGGAGATGAACGAGGAATACATTGCAACCACGAAGGTTAGAGATGGAAAAGGCATGGGCTTGCATTTTGAAGGTGGATGAACTGAAGCAAAGGAGAAGTTCATCGATACTAGAGATTGGGAAACATCTGTCTTAGCAATGGCAGAGGTAAATGATCAGATATGATTCAAGATGATGGTTTGGTGTTCCCAATATTTAACTGGGCAAAGTTTTCTGTTCAGCCATTACTGAATGTTGGGTAAATAGACTGTTAGGTGATGGCCTAGTGGTATTAGAGATTAGATTAGATCTCTAATTCTAATTCATATTACTTTGGAGTGGAATCACATGCAAGCCAGACAAGGTAAGAAGGATGTCAGAATTCCTTCCCTAAATGTCATTCGTGAACCAGATTTGCTCTTCCAGACAATTGGCTAGGATTTCATGGTCATCTTTAGACTATTAATCCCGGATTATTATTCAATTCAAATTCTATCATCTGCTGTGGCAGGGTTACAACCCAGGTCTCCAGAACATTATTTTGGTCTCCGGATCAATAATCTAGTGCTAAAAGTAATATGGTTGACTCTTAATTGCCCTCTGGACAATAAATGCTGAGGTGTCAGTGACACGCACATCCCATGAATGAATTTAAAAATAAAATGGTAATTGTTGTAGAGGGATTGAGAGAGGTGGTGGTGCGAACAGAATGTTAGCATACAAATTATACAGATGCTGTGTTTTCAGATGATGTTCTGAACAGGCTGCTTAAAAATAGAAGAGAGCCAAGGATAGATTCTTCAAGGATCAGAGGTAGTGGTGCAAGAACACTGCAAGTTGTATTCTGGCTATGACTAAATGGATGCAAATTAAACCAGGGGAGTGTACTGCTACTCAGCTGTATGACAGTCAGGGGGCTTTGGAGAGGGATGGTGTGGTCAGGCATCCCAAAGGCTGCACATGATTCGAAAGTATGGGATACGTCACCTTAACCACAGTTACATAGGATATTTTTGTGACATTGGTGAAAAGCCATTTGAGTATGGTATGAAGGCCAGATTAGAGGGATTTTACAATGGAGTTCTGGGGAAGAAGGGCTTGGATTTCTGAATTGCCAACATGTTCAAGGAATTCAATGAGGTTCGAGGTGGAGTTGTAATTTGGAAGGATTGTTGGCTCAAGGGTTGGTTCCTTTGTAGAAGGGATCATGATGGCACATTTAAAGGAGACCAAGGACATTACCTGAAGAAAGAGAACTATTGAATGATATGAAGACCGGGAAGGAATTTTGTGTTGTCAGCAGTTCAGTGGGAATGGAGTTGAGGGAGCAGGAGTTAGACCTTGTAGACAAGTTTCCATCGGAAATGCTTTGTAGTGAGACAGGAAAGAAACTCGATAAGTTATGAATATAAGGCGAGGTCAGGGAGTCAGCTTTGTAGAATGCTTGTCCCAGTGGGCTTTGTAGAAGGATTGTATCTAAGTGACAAAGGAGTCCCTGAGCTCCAAATACTTGTTGTTTAAGGTGAGGATGAAAGACACAGGGGAAAGGATTAAAAACAGAAGTGAAGAAGAGTCATTGGACAGGATGGGAAGGAAATGGGCAATATTTGCTCCCAACAGACTTACTGGATGGGATGTTTAACAAGACAGGAGAATGGAGCAATCGGAGTTGCCTCTGAAGACTGCTCCTGAGTACGCCAAGCGAAGTTGATCTAGGTTTATCGTGAACCTGAATAATTGAATAAATTGATTAATATATGACATAGTGAGTATCTTAATGTGAATTAAATAAAAATCTGAAATGTTTTGCACAAATAATAATTATTAACATCGTGAAGAACATTATTAAACTGTCAAATTAACTTTCTCTTCTCAAAGGCTACTTTTGATTTTATGGGGTTCCTTTTCATTCTCTCTCACTAACTAACTTATTAAGTGATGCAGTTATACAGTAATAACGCCCTCTGCATTTGTGTTGACATCAGGGTTATTTAGACTTGCACCGAAGTAGAATTGAAAGAATCCATCCATGTCCTCAATAAATCTGAACCTTACATTAAATTTTAAACTGTCTCACACAAAGGAAGCATTAATTTCTGAGATACCGCATTATTTGAATTGACAAGCGACAGCAGAAATAAGTTAGCAACAGTTTTCTGTTAGTAAGTTTGCATGTGTCCGGTCACACAAACATTTCCCCCTAAATATAATTTCCACAGATTGTTGATGAGCTTCTATCTCAAAGCTACAAGTTTTTAACGGAGCAGTAACTAATTTTCCTGTTCAATCTCAAAGCTCAGCCTGAGATTTAAATTCAACCTTTGACAAAGTGTAAATTTAGAAGAACGACAACACCTTTTCTGCATGTAGTAAGTTCTAAACATATGCAGCCTAGACTAGAAATTTCACATTCATTTGCAAGGAATTCATTATCTCAGTGATTTTAAGCTTTGCTATGATGTTAACTGAGCATTCCTTTGTGGACAGGTTTACAACTTTTCTGCTTATTTGCAGTCTCTTTCCTGCCCCACCCCCTACCCCCATGCCTGCACTCCCCTTTTTCCCCGAAGCCTCTTTTCTCATTCTCCTCACCCCTCTTGAAATTGCTCCTTCTCCCCACACCCACCCCACCCAACCCCATTTACAGCCTCCTTCTCTACATGGTGCCTTCCCACCTGGGAATCTGGCAGATTAGTCTCTCGGCAGATGAAGCCACATCCCGGCAATAGACAACCATGTCAGATATCTCCACCCGAGCAGATGGCTCAACCTAGCCCTCTCACCAGGCTCAAATAGATAGTCCACATGTCCCATTCCCAATGACCCATCCCCAGACGATTGCCAAATTGAATATTCGTTAATTAGAGTCATGGAGATATACAGCATGGAAACAGTACCTTCGGTCCAACCCATCCATGCCGACCAGATATCCCAACCCAATCTAGTCCCACCTGCCAGCACCCGACCCATATCCCTCCAAACCCTTCCTATTCATATACCCATCCAAATGCCTCTTAAATGTTGCAATTGTACTGGCCTCCACCACATCCTCTGGCAGCTCATTCCATACACGTATCACCCTTTTTTGTGGAAAAAGTTGCCCCTTAGGTCTCTTTTTTTATATCTTTCCCCTCTCACCCTAAACCTATGCCCTCTAGTTCTGGACTCCCCGACCCCAGGGAAAAGACTTTACCTATTTATCCTATCCAAGCCCCTCATAATTTTGTAAACCTCTATAAGGTCACCCCTCCGCCTCCGACGCTCCAGGGAAAACAGCCCCAACCTGTTCAGCCTCTCCCTGTAGCTCAGATCCTCCAACCCTGGCAACATCCTTGTAAATCTTTTCTGAACCATTTCAAGTTTCACAACATCTTTCTGATAGGAAGGAGATCAGAATTGCACGCAATATTCCAACAATGGCCTAACTAATGTCCTGTACAGCCGCAACATGACCTCCCAACTCCTGTACTCAATACTCTGACCAACAAAGGAAAGCATACCAAACGCCGCCTTCACTATCCTATCTACATACGACTCCACTTTCAAGGAGCTATGAACCTGCACTCCAAGGTCTCTTTGTTCAGCAACACTCCCTAGGACCTTACCATTAAGTGTATAAGTCCTGCTAAGATTTACTTTCCCAAAATGCAGCACCTCGCATTTATCTGAATTAAACTCCATCTGCCACTTCTTAGCCCATTGGCCCATCTGGTCCAGATCCTGTTGTAATCTGAGGTAACCCTCTTCGCTGTCCACTACACCTCCAATTTTGGTGTCATCTACAAACTTACTATCTGTACCTCTAATGCTCGCATCCAAATCATTTATGTAAATTTATTGCCTCGTGTACCGAGGCACAGTGAAAAGATTTGTCTTGCGAACTATACAGGCAGATCACATAGTTAAGTAGCATAGATAGTAAATAATAGGTAAATAGCGGCAAAGGCAAAAACAAAAACACAGGTACAGGCGAATGCTAAGAGTTTGTGAGTCTATTCAGTATTCTAACATCAGTAGGGTAGAAACTGTTTTGAAACTGGCTGGTGGGTGTGTTCAGGCTTCTGTACCTTCTCCCTGATGGTAGGGGTTGTAGAAAAGCATTGCCAGTTTGGGATGGATCTTTGAGAATCCTGGTGGCCTTTCCTTGACAGCGGGCCTGGTAGATAGATTCTGTAGATGGGAGGTTGGCCTTTGTGATTGTCCGGGCCGAGTTCACCACTCTCTGTAACCGTCTCTGATCTTGAATGGCATAGTTGCCATACCAGGTAGTGATACATCCAGACAGAATGCTCTCTGTCTATTCTATCATTCTACTTTTATCTCTGGTCAACCCTGTGTTTGAATTTTTATGGGTTTTTTTTGGGGGTGGGTGAATTTGTTTGTAGCCACCGTATTGAATGTAGTTGTTAATTATTGATAGCAAATTAGATTTTCTAATTGTGATTCACAATATGTACTTTTTTTTGATTGCTTCTGCTGCAAAGGTCATGATTATGAATATTGAGTGAATAAATACTTAAAGATAGCTATTAAGACACTCTGAAATTTGCTTGAATTCATTGTTGACGTCATTTCATTGTAACTTGTCCAATTGCTGATGCCCAGTTCACAGTAAAAGTGTACTCTAGCACATGTTTACCCTTTCAAAAGGTGAGGAGTTGTGCTCCCAATCGAGACTATAACTTCTAAAAGGATAGAAACACCCTAGTAATGACTAAAATAACTGAAGGATAAAACTTCACATTTTAAAGACTTTTACTATCACAGACAATTTCATGATGCGCAGGGACTGGGGTGGACAAAGTTAAAAATCACACAACACCAGTTTATAGTCCAACAGGTTTTTAAAAGATATTCTGTGATCATGCCCCACAAGGTTCCTGATAAAGGTGCAGTGCTCTGTAAATTTGAACTTCCAATTAAACCTGTTGCACTAAAACCTGGTGTTGTGAGATTTTAAACAAATTCAAATCAACACAGACTTAATGTTACTTAACATTAAGGTAACTAATACATAAAACTGAAGAAAAGGAGCTTTTGTAGTAACTCATACAAAGTGCATCTTACAACTCCTTTTAACTATGCACTGCGCATCTGGCAGATGTGTAGTCTTGCAAGTATAAGTCCAAAGTTACTCAAAGCTGTTCAGTAGCTACCTTCTCTGAGCTGCAGCAGGCTGACTCATTTCACTCAGTATGTGTCCTCCTTACAACAGTGTCTACGTACAGTGATAGTCGGGAAAAGTTCAGATGCATTGTATTTATGGTGGATTTTCTCTTTACCCTAGGTGTAATTCATAAAGAGTATATTGACAATATTATTACACAAATGCACAGAGGAAATCTTTTAAATTGTGCATGTGCGTCCCCTCTCCACCAAGGGAGGGATAAAAATTTTAACACATCACGACAGGAAAACCTATGACAATCTATTTTTGCAATATTAATAGCCAGAAAGACATCAATTTTCATTTAAAATTGCCATAAAAATACTTTTAGGCTGCAGCAAGTCTCAAAGGAGATATATATTTTTAAACCTATGTTTTTTCTTTGGGGAATTGACAATTGCTCTACCATGCCTATCTTCCTAGATAGGAGGTCACAATATACAGGCATATGGCAGGAGTTGACATTATAAAACATAATGATTTTAAAAGTAAAATCATTAAGCGTAGATTTCAATGGATAGAAATATCACACTTCATTGCCTTTGTTGTTTCCTGCTTTACAATTTGCAATAATAATGCGAGGTTTTTTTTTGTGTATCTGTCCTGTTCAAAATGACTAAAATTGACTTAGGGTATTCTGAAAAAAGATGACTTTCATTGAAGGGATATGGTTGAGTGCTTTGTAACAGTATACAAATAAAAATGCTAGCACAGACCAGTTGTCAAATATTTTGGTTTCTGTGCACTGGACTGTTATATAACTGCAGTGTTTAAATGCAGTGCATGCATGTATAGACTCTCCTATCTTACTTTATGTCTTTTATTTAAATACAAAGATAAACCATTATAATCCCCATAGGGCCCAGATATAAAATGGGGTTGTGCATTGTTGTGTTATGCAACTTCTTTCTTTAATAACTGAATTGTATTTAAAATGAAAAGTCTGCACATAAAAATGTACAATGAAAAACTGTAGGATGGGCTGGCAATGTTACCTGTCATTAGCTTTTTTTTTAAAGATAGAGAATTTTACAGCGGTAAAGCAGTGTGCCAGTGGAGACCTTGAATGATATGTTGCTCAAAAATGCTGTTTACTCAAAGTGAATTAAACCCTAAGTTTAATGTTTCAGTTTTATTTTGCAACATACATTGTAACCTTTTGATGCTGTGGTTCCGTTCGCCGAGCTGGAAGTTTTTGTTGCAAATGTTTCGTCACCTGTCTAGGTGACATCCTCAGTGCTTGGGAGCCTCCCGTGAAGCGCTTCTGTGGTGTTTCCTCCGGAGGAATGCCTTCACAGGAGGCTCCCAAGCACTGAGGATGTCACCTAGACAGGGGACGAAACGTTTGCAACAAAAACTTCCAGCTCGGCGAACAGAACCACAGCAACGAGCACCCGAGCTACAAATCTTCTCACAAACTTTGTAGCCTTTTGAGGTTACCACTTGTAATCCTGACCAGTGTATTTTACTTGATTGTCACTGCATTTTTGTTATGTAATCTTTGGGAATGTGGTCCATTGTACTCCTTCTTTTATTTCTTGAACTACACAAGCCTTGTAATGATGAGCTTCTGTTAGGCATTGTGAGCAAATTCTTTTTGGAGTAGTGTATAAAGGTGCTCAACATCCAATCCCCTATCACTTCAAGCTAGCTCTCAGAATTAAGACAACTCTAATGCATTTACGTCTCTATTGCATATTTCCCACTTGGCATATTTTTTGTGTACTATCAATTTTCTGATAGAATTGGACTCTAACAATAATGTTGAGTTATTGCAAGGATTATTTTAATAAAAATTACATGGTATAGACAAAATTCACTTGCTTCCATTTATAAAAAAACACCTCAATCATCATTTTTCATTCTACATGTTTGAGTGTTATAGGTTGCATCTAATAACTCATCCTATAAATATATTCATGCACTGCAGTAGGAAGTAGAACAGTTAATAATGTAATAATTATAAAGGAGGGAATGTTACCACTTGCTGCATTAATGATTACTTTTAATTGCTTTTTCAATGAAGATGTTTTCTCAAAAAGTGAGTTGTGCTGTTTTTGGACTTGTTCATAATAGAAAAATGTCTTGACAGTTATGTAACCTTTTAAAAAGTTAGTGTTGGTTAGGCATTCAAAGTGAGGTACTGGGAACTGAATGTATTTTCTATTTGTGGTTTCCTGTATGAATGACCGTCTTTGTGAGTAGTTCAAACTTTTGGCAGTCTCTAATCTTGATGGCTGTTACATTGGGGTGGGGGTTGGACATCGTGTATTTGAAAGTGATCTTATACATTTTTAAATGGATTGTATAAATTAATACTTATGTACATGATAGAGGAAATGTTTTAAATACAAATCTGTTTAAAAAGTTAGTTTCTGGGTTTTTAAGACTGCAATAGCTTAAAAAAAAACTGAACAAACTGGGAAATGTTGATTGAATTTAACAAGAATGGAAAAGCCTTTTGTTGTTAATTGCAGGAAATAAGTATTACCGTTTCCTAAGATTAAACTTTGGATGTCCTGAATTAAAAACAAAACATACTGGAATTACTCAGCAGGTCAGGTAGAATTTTTGGAGATTAACCTTTCAATTTGGTGACCTTGCATCTGAACATTTTGATTTCCAGCATCTACTGCGTTTTGCTTTTGTACTAGTTTTCTGGAAGTTAAGAGTTCTGTTCCAGTCAAACATCATTCAGCTGATTTTCCAGACAGCTTCCTTTGGGCACAAGTCCAGAATGCAAAAATCAAAGATTTTGCTGAATATTATATTCAGGGGATGAAATTGATCAACTGCTATCGAGTAGGGAAGGGTCACAGTGAATCATTTTACACAGTCCAACTTTCTTTTCTATTGATTTCAGTGATTTTCAAAGAAAACAGAATGCACTGGAAAAGACGCTGCTGATTCACACGCTGCCTGCTTTATGCAACTGGCATTGACCAATTTCGTCCCTCTTAGACTTAACAAGGATAAATTGCATCTGACAAAATTGAGCTCTTAACATGCTAAATAAATGAATAGAAACTACCAGGTTTTCAAGTCAAAGAGAAGACCTACAAATTGGTATGACTTTCTCTTATTGTTTCAAAGAATAACAACCATCTGTGGTTTACAGTTGGTGCATTTTATATTTGTGTATCCTTCTACTATCCCATATACCCACATCTGCAGCACTTAAAAAGTATATCTCCATATACTTTCATTTTATCCTGTGGATAATGGGATATGATAAGTGATGATTGAAATTTGACTGAAACAGTTCTATCTAGTGAATTGTTTTATGTGGAAATATGTTACAAATAGAGTCATAGAGATGTACAACATGGAAACAGACCCTTCAGTCCAACTCATCCATGCTGACCAGACATCCTAAATCAATCTAGTCCCATTTGCCAGCAATTGGTACATATCACTCTTAAACCTTTTCTTAAACCCTTCCTATTCATATACTCATCCAGATGCCTTTTAAATGTTATAATTGTACCAGCCCCCCACCACTTCTTCTGACAACACGAGGAAGTGATTGACTAGCTGCTCAGTGCAGTTGTTGCAGGCAGTGCACGAATTGCCTGGTGTTTGCTCATCAAAGTGAAGTTATAGATAATCCCACTGTTTGCAGGGTATTGCTCATTGGAAACCTCACTAACGGTGATTTTTGCAAACAGAAAACATGGTTCACTGTGTGTGGCCATTTTCCCTACGTGACCATAAACTGAGTGTCATTAGATTATTTTAATATAATATGGGGGAAATTACAGACAAGCCTGTTAAATGTTTGTGGTATGGTGGATAGCATTCTGCCCTGAAGTCTGGGTGAGCAGGCGAGCCCAGTCCTGCTCTTGAAGAAGTCTGTTTTTGCTATTTGATAATGTTGTCTCATCAGATTTCTATATAACAGTTTTAAGTAATGTTTAATTATGAATGGATGTGTAACAGTTTTACTTGAAACATCTTGCTGAATTAAGTTTATTTTGTCCTTTTAGATTTACAATCTTCAGTTTCACCTGCTCAGTTTGTCCTTCATACTTGGCTAACAATAGTGGACTTAGCATCAGTCAGAAATAATAAGAATCATTCCTGCTGAGAAGCATTACCAGCACATATGGCATTTGTTGGTTCAGCTGGTATAAAGTATATTTGTTACCAGAAACCTCCAATCTGTATTGAAATACATTTACCCTGAACAATTTGTCTAATAAACTAATTACAATTTCCTGATGTGCAAAGGTGTTTTTACTTCTGCTTTTGATCCAAAACTGCATAGTACAGCGTTTTCTCATTGGGAGAAAATAATTGTGGAATAACTGGGAATATTAACTTTCAATACTTGATGCGCAGAATGCTGTTTTAATGTTTGGCATGGATTCTGAAGTTGTTAGATCTGTAGGTAAGGGAATGGAGGCAGGAAGAGTGACACATTCAAGCGCATCACTGATTGAGTAATGCTGCTGTAACCGCAGTGTATACTGTAATTGCAAGCAGATGGATTTTAAAAGGAGCAATCCAACCGGCTGAGATATTGTATAAACTGGAATTGTATGTCTTTGGAATAACTCTAATTACCACAGCTCGGATTTCTCATCAAAATAGTATTTGATCTTACATGGAAAAAGCAGTGAATTTTGTAGTGAAAGTCAGCCTTAAGAAGATGAAAATATTAGGTCTTGAACCATTTCTGAAATTGAAACAGATGCTTTGTACATGAGCGCATTTGCACTAAGAAAAAAGAGCATCAAGGCATTCAGCTAAATATCACAGCAATGGTTCCTAATGATTTCAGAACTGGAAGAAAATTTGATGGCCAACAATCAGATTTCTTCTATAAATGAATTCTTTGAAAGCAGAAATAGCCTGCAGTATCAAATTAATGTTGAAATGTACAGCCATTTATAAAACCAGAATAGAAGAAAATGCTACTGTGTCAGAACTTACCGATGACTTGATTTCAGAGTGACATTCAGTTTGCGAAGATTGTGGAGACTTCTGTGCATCTCATATAACCCATCTGTGTTTGTATTGCACTATCCTTCTGAACAGATGATCTTCCACACTGGTTCGTAAAGTCATGCAGCTCAGAAGAGACACTTTGGCCCATCAAATCTATACTGTCAAAAATACACTATCTACACTGTCCCACTTTCTCACACTAGGCTCATATCCTTGTATGTTATGAGACTTTAGTGTCCATTGAAGTGCTTTATGAAATGTAATAATAATAGATTGTTTTCCTTCAATTTAATTTTAATTCAGTAGCTACACATATGCTGGATTTTCTCAGACCTCCACCAGGACCAAATTGGGATCTTGGCATAACTTGTGCCGCTGTCCCCAGTGATGGTGTCCTAATTGGCAGCCACCAGGCTTATAATGCCATTTGAGGGGAAACCGCAGAGAGACAATCCCAACAGAGGGTCACCAGGCTGGGGACCTTTTCAAGAATGTCTCAACGGAGGTCCTCTCAGAGGGAAAGATGCAAACTTAGCTCTTTTGGATGACAGAAACCCCACCCCTGTCATTCCACCCTACCTACATTGTTTGCATTGAATGTGGCCATACCAGTGGAGCATAACATTTCTGGCAGTAATGATCCCCTTGCCTGTCACATGAGCAAGGAGCATGCCACCATTGAGATTGCAGACTCTGCATGGGCTGGGGCTGCTCTGTGAATAGCAAAATATCCATGTGTCTGTGAGATTGCTTCTAATTGAAGCCTTAACAATAATTATCCCTCCACCTTAATGGACACCTCGAATTCCAGCTTGTCCCTAATGGGAGTAAATTGATACAGAGCTTTGCTATTTTCCCAGTCAAACCCCACTGTCATGAACTGGAAAAACCCAATGTATTACATTGTTAAAATTCTTGTCATTAGGTTGAAAGGTTCTTTACCATTTGGGAAATGCACCTCCCTCCAGTAATTAAAGCAGTAAATATTTTGAGAACTTTGTACCTTTTTAATGCACTGGATTTTTAGGTGGCTTCTTTGTGTAAAGAGTCCACATTTGCCATAGGGTGTTTTTATTAAATATGTTATACAACATTTTTTTTTTACTTGCTTACTATCTACTTAGCATGACAAACAGTAGGTTTTGAATGACTGATTAATGTCTTTATGCTTTGCAGACAACAAAACATTTGAGATTATTCTGTTGGACATGGTGGTGTAGCGGTTACATCACTGCACTCATAATCTAGAGATCCAAGTTAATGTTCAGCAACCTGGTTTGAATCCCACTATGTTAACTGCTTAAAAATTGAATAAAATCTGTAACTGAAAGCTGATCCAATAGATGTTTTCTTGAACTGCCACAGTCCATTTTATGTGGGATCACGAACTGTTAGGAAGGGAGTCCCAGGATTTTGTCACAGTGACAATGGAATTGCGATGATATAATGAAATAGCCACAATCAGGATGATATGTGGCTTTTGGAGAAACTTCCCAGTGCAACACATTCTTGTCCTTCTAAGTGGTGGAGTGCATGAGTTTAGAAGGTGCTGTCATGGGAGCATGGGTGATTTGCTGCATTGTATCTTGTAGATGATACATATCAACCATAAATGCAAAATGGCAATGAGTTGCCAACAAAGCCGGTGTCTTTTGCTTGGATTGTGTTGAACGTCTCAAATGTTAGAGCCATGCCCCACCTAAGCAAGTGGAAGTATTGTATCACACTCCTGACAAGTGCCTTGTGGATAGTGGATAGGCTTTGGGGGAGTCTGGAGGTGAGTTACTCACTGCTGAATTCACAGCCTTTGACCTGTTGTATTTATATGGCTGGTCCACTGGTAATGTGCTGCTAATACTGGGGGATTCAAGAATAATAATGCCACTGAATGTCAAGGGGAGGCAGTTAGGTTCTCTTTTATTGGAAGTGGTTATTGCCTGAAATTTGTGGTACGCATGTTTGCATCTATCGCAAGGAATATGGAGTATGCGAATGAAGATGTTTTGCTAGATTTGTATCGGGTTTCATTAATATCAGATCTGGAATATTGTGTGTAGATTTATTCTCCGTGTTTAAGGAAGTGTTATGATCCCAGCTCATGGCCTTGGAGCTACTGAGGACTAAATCCGATCCCAGGATAAAACCTGGCTTGATATATCATATGTTTAATTTGTTTTGATAATCTACATGATGGTTAGTCATTGAAACATATTCACACACGGCTGGAAATGTTCTTTAACAAAACAACATAATTTTATTGTGTACACAAAACCAAGTCATTGGTGTTTGAATACAGTTAGAAGGATCTTAACACAAATATCAAAGTCAAGTTTCAACTTGTTTCCCAGTAGCATCCATTATAGAGACTCAAGTCAAGAGAACTTACAACCATATATCAACTCTACAGGTTTCTACTTGAATGATTCCTTTCCAAGTTCTTTTCCTTGGGCTGTGGAAACAATTTGATTTCTTTTGGATGCCGTTATCATTTAACTTTTCAACAATCTGACAGCTTAAACCTTTTTTTTCAAATAACTTTTCAGGGTAGTATTCAAGCAGTCCTTGCATGGAAGCTTCACCAACTAGGGGTAACTGGCTTCCCTGAACTAGCTGGCACTCCTGCCAAAAGAGAAGTTAGTACTTGTTTCTGATCTCAAGTCTGATGTTGTCTGAATTCACAACAGAGCTAATTGCCTTAATGTGTTTATACTGCCTATCATAACCTCAAAATCGTAAATATCTTTCCATTGACACCAGTTATATGCTTTCTGAACAAGGTAAGATTTACGTCATTGTTTCAGAATAATTTGCTTTACTTTTTTTAAAAATAAAGTCTCTTCACAGCGGTAATCCACAACTTTACCTCTTTTTAGAATAAGTTAAATTCCAAAAACACTAACATTACATATCTCTCATCACAGATGCATGTATTTGCCCATGGAAGTGATAGAGCGAAGGTTCATTAGGTTTCTTCCTGGGATAAGAGGCTGAGTAAATTAGGGTCCGGAGTTGCTGTTCTCTAGAGTTTAGAAGAAAGATATGTGCTGAGATGAATGAGAGGTGATCTCATTAATGCTGAAGTTGACCGGGTAGACGTTGAGAGCTTGTTTCCTTTTGTCTGAAACTAGAACACTAGGACAGTATCAGGATAAGAGGTTAACCATTTTGGACTGAGGTGATAAATTTGTTCACTGAATGGGCTTAGGAGGCCATATGTTCCGAAAGAAAATGTAGAATAATTTAATCCGGTAGATGGCAAATACACCAAGCCAGTGGTTATGATTTTGCACTTTATTTGATTTGGAATAAGAATACCACTTCCTTGAAGTGGTTCTCTGACAGCATGTGCCATTCCTTGTGCAGCATAAACTGACCTGCAAATGTCATGGAGCAATTTCTTCAGCAGCTGGATTCACTCAACATGTTTCTAGATTTAAAAAAAAACTAAATTTAATAGCAAATTCTATATTGTGTCAGAATTGGAGTTAGTTGACTTTGAATGGACTAGACTGTTTAAATGCTACAAAGGGCAAAATTACTGAAATTTGAAGCCAGAAAAAAGCAGCTTCTTGGATCTCCATATTCCTTTCTGGCTAAGTATTCTAAACTGAACAAATACAGATCCTGTACTAAATGACTGTGTGTTGAGCAATATTTTAAATTAAACAAAACTTAGGGTCAAAGACAAAAAGACAGAAGTTGAAATGGAAATCAGGGACAAGCAGATGTTGAAGAAAATGTAAAGTTCTGAGTTGAGATTACATGCATATCTATGACTACAGAAGTTTAGTTACTAGACCTGAAAATGGTTAAGGGGGATGTGAGAATATCAGAAAAGTGAGCAAAAAATAAGAGTGGGTGGTTCAGTGATTAGCACTGCTGCCTATCCGTTCCAAGGACCTGGGTTCGATTCCAGCCTTGAGAGACTGTGTGCAAACTCCACCCAGACATTCTTCCCACGTCTGCGTGGGCTTCCTCCCACAATCCAAATGATATGCAGGTCAGGTGAATTGACTGTGCTAAATTGCCCATGGTGTTCAGAGGTGTGTAGGTTAGTCAGGGGTAAAAACAGATAAGGGAATGGGTCTGAGTGTGTTACTCTTCGGAGGGTTGGTGTGGACTTGTTGGGCCAAACGGCTTGTTTCCACATCATTGGGATTCTGTGATAATGTTTAAGCATGCCAAATATTGCAAATTGATTGTGGACATAAAGACCTTTGTATGTCATGGTCATCTTGAGATGAGCAAAGTTGGTTCTTTATAAGAATAATATGTTACAGACCCTTAGCTGGCAGAAGAATGGAGGCAATTTATTCTATGATGGGTTAAAAATAAAAAGTGAACACAAACTTTTTTTCTAAGAGTTTGATTTACTCAGTACAAAGTGACAAATTATCTTTTTAAGAATCAAAGTTGATCATTTAATTGGTGATTGAATGCATCAAGGGAATTTACAGCTTATTTGGAATTGGTACTTGCAAACATTTAGATGATGTACAGGAAATGGAAGACATGGCATCATCAGTGACTGTAACGATTAAATCATGAAGGTTAACAACATTTGAGAGAAGGATCTAAAGCAGGTATAGATCTGTAATATAAGGGGAAGGAGTGAATATAAGAAAATGCAGAAATTTGTTAGAAATGAGGCTCATAGTAGTAAAGAGAGACCTGGAAGATGGGGATGTTGGTAAATAAGCAATTGAGAGGTCAAACATAGTGCAAAGTGATTAAATTAAAAGAAAAGATGAGGTAGTCACTAAGTGGAGATTGCAGTACCTTTGTTCACAAAAATCTTTGACCTATGCAGGCTAGGTGGAAATGCAGGGTTACAAGGATAGAGTAGATCCCACCCAGAACGTCAGTGTGAACTTGATTGGTTGAATGGCTGGTGTCCACACTGTAGGAATTCTATGATATGAAACATTTGGTCTTATTCTCTCTGTACTGTTCCAGTTACTGTATTTCAGGTTTGTGGCATCTGCAGTACTCTTCCTTTTCTGCAATGTAGAGATTTCATATTTTTGTCATAAAACGTTGGCTTTGCAAATTGTATCAATACCAATAAGCCTTTAAGCATATCAGCAATGTTGACTATAAATATCACATTAGCATGTAAAGAACTGCCTTTCACAATTAAGTACAAGCATTTAGAGTTTTACAGCATGGAAACACACCCTTCGGTCCAACTCATCCATGCCGATCAAATAGCCTAAATTAATCTAGTCCCATTTGCCAGCATTTGGCTCATATTCCTTGAAACCTTTCCTATTCATGTACCCATCCAGATGCCTTTTAAATGATGTAATGGTACCAGCCTTCACCACTTCCTGTGACAGCTCATTCCATACACACACCACCGTCTGCATGAAAAGGTTGCCCCTTTGGCCCCTTTAAAATCTTTCCCATCTCACCTTAAAATCTATGCCTTCTAGTTTTGGACATGCCCACCTGGAGAAAAGACCTTGGTTAATCATCCTTTCCATGCGCCTCATAGTTTTATTAACCTCTAAGGTCACTCCCCAGTCTCCCACACTCGAGGGAAAACAGCCCCAGCATTTTCAGCCTCACCTTGTTGCTCAAACCCTTCAACCCTGGCAATGTCCTTTTTGAATCCTTTTAAGTTTCACAACATCCTTCCTATAGGAAAGAGACCAGAATTGCGCACAAAATTCCAAAAGTGGCATAACCAATGTCCTGCAAAGCTGCAATATGACCTCCCAACTCCTGTACTCCATGCACTGGCCAATAAAGGCAAGTATACCAAATGCCAACTTCACTATTCTGTTCTACCTGCGACTCCACTGTAAAGGAAATAAAAACCAGCATTCCAAGGTCTCTTTGTTTAGGCCGCACTTGGAATATTGCACACAGTTCAGGTCACCATACTACCAGAAGGATGTGGATGCTTTGGAGAGGGTACAGAAAAGGTTTGCCAGGGATTTAATTTTTTTCCAATGATTTTAAAATAATTGCCATTGTTATTACATGACTCTTGGGGACGGTTCATAATGTTTATTGGATATGTGTGTGTGGAGGATACATAGAACATTTGGAAGGGATATGTGGGATCTCAGCGAAAATGGGATTGCTTGGTGTAGATGAACTTGTGAAGGGTCATGTGGAGGCATAAGTGGACTTCGATGGCCAGGCTTAGTCAGGAGAGATGACAGCCCATGCTAATGTGCAGCATTGTTGTGTCTCTCCGAGTGCATTACAGGGTTTCTGTTGAGACATATTGTGTTTTAAGTTATCTTTACTAACTCACCAGTTCGCTACTTTCATTAATACAGAGTTCCTGTTCATTCGTTCATAACCTTTTACTATCCCGTTGTATACTATGACTTGGAGATGCTGGTGTTGGACTGGGGTGGACAAAGTGAAAAATCACATGGCACCAAGTTTATTTGGAAGCACTGGCTTTCAGAGTGCTGCCCCTCCATCATGTGCTCCAAAAGCTAGTGCTTCCAAATAAGCCTGTTGGACTATAACCTGGTGTTGTGTGATTTTTAACATTGTTTACTATGACATGGTTTCATTCGTTCATTTATAAATCTGTGTTTTGTAGTGTATTTTACTATTACAGTATTGACTAAAATTAAAACATCCCTTCCAACCCATTTACCATAAACCCTTATCAGGACTATTTCCACATCCAAACCTACCTCTGAATAAGTGTCAATATAATAAACAATACCATCCCCATCAAATCTCCACGAAACATTGCAATATTAATCAGCCTTTGCCAACCATCTCTTGGACCTGATTAGATTACAGAACACCAAACAGTTTCTCCAATTAATTCATACTTGTTAAATACTTTTTAACTAGGCTGTTGTCCCTTTAAGAAACTAACTGTCAAAACAAGCGCTTAAGTGAAATTGCATGAATGTATGAAACTCACACCGACAAATGGTAAACATATCTCCCAACCCAGCTGCAGTAATCAGTTTAATATCCTTTATTCTTTTATTAAGTGCAGGTATACTTTCCGACTTATTTAAAGCATATAGGTCTAGGGTTAGTTTACATTAACATTTACTAATAGACAAAAGGACTAACCCCTCTTAATTAGCAAGCAGACCAGACAGACACTCTTAATCCTATCAGAAATAGCAGCCAGCATTTAGCACATGTTTTAACCCATCTCCTGTCTCCCAGGACAGAAGCCCCTCAAACTTTTGTGTACTAAAGATAAACCAATATAACATCTTAGCAATGGAATTTTACTATATGTAAGAACTGTGTATAAAAAAGCTAGTGTAAGAACTGTATTTCGGGATTCAATTGACGCCCTGAACTTGTGCTACTTGCAATTGCTGAATAAAGGAAGCTGTTTTCGATAGTCACTGATTTCAGTCGTTATTTGAACACAATCACACAATATCGAGGTCTCAGCAGTGCAGTTTGGCAGCTCAGGGGCCCTCACAACTGTGGCAGTTTAGAGCCTGTCATTTCACTGATGGTGTTTGTCACAATAAGCAGATGACTTCAACCAATTTCTTCATTTTTTTTGTTCAGTTGACAAATGTATGAGAATTACATGCGAGTGGAAGAGTCCAGTAGTAATGTACATTGTTGCATTTTGGTGAGTGTCAGAAAGGTGTTTGTGTGTATGATTACCTTTTTGCCAGTCGGATGCACAGTAGTCTCCTGTGGAGTATAGTCATAGAGATGTGCAACATGGAAACAGACCCTTCGGTCCAACCTGTCCATGCCGACCATCCAAAACATTAAACAGGCACCGTCTCCAAATGACTGACCTCCTGCCCTCTCTCTCTCCCCACACTTTCCCTGGAGTTCTACACAGGGGTGTAACCCTAAACCCCCTTCCCCAGATAATCTCTCCAGCATTATCCTGTACACGGCAAACATGGAACCTGTCAAAAAATTGCAGTAAAAGGTTTGTGTGTGTGTGCGCGCGCGCATGCTGCTGCTGCTAGTCTCCTGAACGGGGAGAAAACTTCAAAAACTCCGAGACCCAGAGGAAAGGCATTTAATCGATTAACCGAATAATCGATTATCCGAATGAAACAGCGCCCGCCCACCTTGCTCAGATAATCGAGGTTCCCTGTATATGATTCTTTTCAGTGCAGCAAATGTTATAAAAAAAACCAAGAGCATATCTCTTGCAAGATGGTTAATATGATTTATAACAGAAATTAAAATGATTACACTTTGGTCCACCATAACGTTTTCTCATAACTTTTATTTTGGAGAACGTTGAATGGTACATTTTTAGAAAGAAAATTACGGAAGCATTGCCAAAAGATTCTTTGAAACCACTTCAGAAAAGGCCTAGTTCATGCACCCGAAACATTCCATTGAAATGTGTCGTAAGTACTGAGATGCCACTTAAAGACAAGATAAACTGAGCTTACCTGCCTTATTTGACTTTGAGGAGGTGTCGGTGTTGGACTGGGGTGGACAAAGTTAAAAATCACACAACACCAGGTTGTGGTCCAGCAGGTTTATTTGGAAGCACTAGCTTTTGAAAGGCTGCTTCTTTGTCAGATAGTTGTGATACCTGAGACAGACTTTATAGCAACAAGATTGCAGTGTCATGGAATGTAATATTAAACAAATTTGGCTTAAGCATTACATTCCATGACATTGCAATCCTGTTGCTATAAAGTCTGTGTCTTATGATTCTGCTCCACAACCACCTGATGAAGAAAAAGCACTTTGAAAGCTAGTGATTCCAAATAAACCTGTTGGACCATAACCTCGTGTTGTGTGATTTTAATTTTAAGCTTACAATATAATTATAGATGAGAATGGCCAATTCAATCATGTAGAATATTTTTGGGTGAATTAATTGTGTCCTGACTTCTATCCATATGTCCTACTTGTAATGTCCAGTTTTTTATTAAATACTTTTTGCCTTCTCTGATTAGCATCTGTCAATGGTGGAAGTGTTGGGTTTTGTGCTGTTCTCTGTTGTTTATCTTAAGCATGTGTTGCTGGCAACAAGCAATGAACCTCAAGGCATTATTGATTCAACACTTCACTGCTAAATAAATATATGAAACCTTATTTAGATGGACTTGTTGTGCCTTTTGGTGAAATAGCTATCTTTTATACTTAGAAGCAGTGGCTAGTTTGAGCTAAAGGGAGGTGCGTTGGATAGCTGCTTCAGCAAACCTATACATTACATCTCCTATGTAATGGACTTGTCAAATAAAAATGTCATTTTTAAAAAGTTAATATCATCACATTGAAGAAAATTTGGAGATCAGTGTAAAAAAGGCTACAGCAAGGTAGAAAATGAGGTTGCTCAGAATTTAATAAAAATCATTTTGGTGGGAGTGAAAGATCAGTTCAATGGCAATAACAATTCATATGCTAATATGTTCATGGCAGTAATGACAGGAATATAATGCTTGGGTGCATGCTGTTTGTAAATGTTTACAGATGAAATTCAGTTTCCTGTTAACTATCTTGCTCATCCTGGAAATATTTATATTTCATGTTGTCACCTTTGTGCTCTTACTTTAGCCCTTTGTTCTGATCTTCATACTAAACTGGTTGCTTAAGGTTAATGAGATTAAACTGTCATTCAAAGCCTTCCAAAAGCCTACTGTGCCAAAACTGTGATTTTACAGGCATATCTTTGGTTTGGAGCTCAGGAAACGAGTGTCTGGAACCAGCTTTCTGTTTTTATAGTTCAAGAGCTGGCATTTGACTAAAAGAATAAAGTCAATGGATCTGCTGCTGGTAAGAGCCTGGAATTTAGTGGTGTGATGTAGGGAGTTAGCTTGTGAATGATTGGCTTCTGGTACTCCAAACTATACCAATATAAATGTAGCTCTATGGTTCTTCGAAATAGAATCTTGTAACACAAGAGGGGACCATTTCTCCCTTTGTGTGTTCTTGCTATTTGAAAGTGTTAGTTCTGCTCATGAGTTCTGATGAAAAATTACTGGTTTGAAACATTTAACTCCATTCCTCCTTCCATAGCTAATACTTGATCATCTGCCTTTTCCTACCATTTTTTTATGTTTTTAAGATTCCCAACATCTGCAGCTTTTCACTTTTGTATTTGTTCCATTCACATGCTCTTTCTCTGTCACTTGAAAACACGCAAACATAGGTACCCTGTTCCCTTTTGAAAGCTATACTGATGAAATCTGCACCCACCACTGCCGTGTTTGTGTTTCTAAAAGGAACTCCACCCTTTGCTTTTTTTTTAAACAGACCTCCAGCCTTTTGTTTAAATGAATAAATTATAACTTCATATATATTTCATACAGTCTCTACAGTGTGGAAGCAGGCTATTCAGCATATTGAGTCCACACCAACCCTCTGAAGTGCATTCCACCGAGACACACTCCCCTACTCTATCCCTGTTACCCTGCATTTCCCATGGCTAATATACCTAGCCTGTACGTTCTTGAGTATTATGAGCAATTTAGCATGGCCAATCCACCTAACCTGTGCATCTTTGGACTGTGGGAGGAAACTGGAGCACTTGTAGGAAACCCATGCTGACAGTGGGAGAATGTGCAAACTCCACACAGACAGTTACCCAAGGCTAGAATCGAACCTGGGTCCCTGGCGCTGTGAGGTAGCAGTATTAACCCTGCTGCCCCAATACCATTAGTGGGAGGTTCTACTAGTGGGTTTTTGTCCATGTTTGTTGTTCTGTTCATCTGTAAATCAAAAACAAATGAACTGATACAGGTTTGCAGGTCATACATTCAATGCCAAGGCACGTCCCCTCAATTTTTGGAGATTTTCAGGGAAGTGGGTTCCAATGTACATTCGTGCACAGTTGGCAGCAATCTCACATGAATCTTGCCAGTTATGTTACGGCCAACTGAAAGGAGGACCAGTTTTTTTTTTACTGGGTTATGTTGACTACTGGATGTAGCAAATCCACATTTTTAAACTTTGTTGCCTGGAGCAATCCGATTTGTGCATCAGACGGTGGCAGTGCTTGAGCTTGCCTAAGCCAGGTGTAAAATCAGCCAAGGAAAAGTATGGAAATGAGATGGCAAGCTAGTCTGCTGGAATCCCTTCACTGACTTAAATTTAAAAACACTGTTGTGAATAAATGCTTTTGTTTGATGCACATTCCCTAAATATAAGGTATTGCAGGTGAAGCGAAATAACAGCAATTACACAAAATGGAAAGGAGATTTTTTTTTCTGTGGGATCATATAATTGTATGTAAAATTATAAATGCGGGTAAAATACCAAGTTGATTTCACAGAATTAGACCACATAAGGTCATACCACATTAACCTTTACTTGGCCAGAAGATGTTGTGTTCAGTATTTATTGGCTGTTCAAATTCAGGTTTTCTACTTTTCCTATCACTAGCCGGCAAATATACCACCTGTGCTGTACCCATGAAAGTCTCAACGTCTTTTCTGAAGTTGAATATGGAAAATACGTTTCATTTACTTGTCATTCTTGAAGGCACTAGCTGTTTATTTTTCTGTTTATGTAGTATTATGTTGTTATTTATGTGTGAATCACATCAAGTGAGAAGTGGGCGGCTATTGTGTATCTCACCCAGTGTTCAATGTTAAATTGTTCAGCACTTTTGGAACTCTGTCTCAGTCTGAAAGCTATTACTCATTAAAGTATGACATCATAATGGTTGATCATTTGTAGCTTTGAATAAAGAATGTAGACTTGAATCTACATGAGTAGTTGAAATGGTCTATTCATTAGCTAGATACAGTGTGATTTTTACATAGAAATCCTTATCTGAAAAATAGAACCTATTGCTCAATTGCAATTAGTTTAAAATAAGAAGCCAAATGATGCCTAGAATAGAGAGGTTTTTAAAAAAACCCAAAAGGCAACATAAAGTTGCATCATTATCCAGTGTTTGCAACAATATCGAAATGTGTCTTGAATTCCAAAACTCACTCAACATTCAAATAATCAGTGTTTTTCAAGATTTTCTGCTCTTTGATATTGTCCTGATTTTTCTGTTATTGTGAAGATGTATTTAAAGAAATGCAGCTGGGTTAACCAGCATGCATACATGACAAGTTTAAAGATTGATGTTTGTCATGTTTCAAATGTGAGCTGTGTTTCTTGATTTTACCCTAAGTGGTTTTGTCCTCAGCAATTCAAAGTGTGTTTTAATTTCTAATCATCGAGGTAAGTCAAACAAGACTCAAAAGGTCCAACAGGGAATCCTTGTCTTTGTTTTCTGTTTACGGGGATCTTATATCACAAGTTTTACTCTAGTGATGGAGAGGGATAAGTGTGCACTGCAGGGCAAGAGTTATAGCTGGGGGCAGGGAAATTATGATGCAGTGAGGCATGACTTAGGATGCGTGGCTTGGAAAAGTAGGCTTCAAGCAAGGGCATAATTGATATGTGGAGCTTGTTCAAGGAGCAACTATTGAGTGTCCTTGATAAGTATGTACCCGTCAGGCAGGGAGGAAAGGGTCGTGTGAGGGAGCCGTGGTTTAATAAGGAATTGGAATCCCTTGTTAAATGGAAGAGGGCGGCCTATGTAAAGATGAAGCGTGAAGGTTCAATTGGGGCGATTAAGAGTTATAAGGTAGCCAGGAAGGACCTGAAGAGAGAGCTAAGAGCAGCAAGGAGGGGACATGAAAGGACCTCAGTTGGTAGGATTAGGGAAAACCCTAAGGCTTTCTATAGGTATGTCAGGAATAAAAGAATGACTAGGGTAGGAATAGGTCCAGTCAAGGATAGTAGTGGGAAGTTGCGTGTGGAGGCTGAAGAGATTGGGGAGACACCGAATGAATACTTTTCGTCAGTATTCAATCAGGAACAGGACATTATTGTCAATGTGAATACTGAGTCACAATTAAGTAGAATGAATGGCTTTGAGGTATGTAGAGTAGAGG
>NC_057714.1:6029757-6058863 GCF_004010195.1 Chiloscyllium plagiosum | reverse complement strand
AGAAGGTATATGGCGTACTGGCTTTTATTGGTAGAGGAATTGAGTTCCGGAGTACTGAGGTCATGTTGCAGTTGTATAAGACTCTGGTGCGGCCGCATCTGGAGTATTGTTTGCAGTTTTGGTCGCCATACTATAGGAAGGATGTGGGGGCACTGGAACGGGTGCAGAGGAGGTTTACCTGGATGTTGCCTGGTATGGTAGGAAGATCGTATGAGGAAAGGTTGAGGCACTTGGGGTTGTTTTCATTGGAGAAAAGAAGGTTTGGGGTGACTTGATAGAGGTGTACAAGATGATTAGGGGTTTAGATAGGGTTGACCATGAGAACGTTTTTCCACGTATGGAGTCAGCTATTACGAGGGGGCATAGCTTTAAATTAAGGGGTGGTAGGTATAGGACAGATGTTAGGGGTAGGTTCTTTACTCAGCGAGTCGTGTGTTCATGGAATGCCCTGCCAGTAGCAGTGGTGGACTCTCCCTCTTTATGGGCATTTAAGCGGGCATTGGATAGGCATATGGAGGATAGTGGGCTAGTATAGGTTAGGTGGGCTTGGATCGGTGCAACATCGAGGGCCAAGGGGCCTGTACTGCGCTGTATTGTTCTATGTTCTATGTAAGATCCTTATTTCATTAGGCTAGAGGAAATGGTTGTGTATTAGATCCAGTAAAGCCAATTTCCCATAATCCATCAGTACTGTTTGCTCAGCTGCACTTCTGAAATATGTTTCATGAAATTGTAAAGTATATGAATGACCAAGCGCAATATTTGTAATTACCTGTTGTAGTTTTATTCATGTTTAAGATGAGAGAACTAAATGTAATATTTCCAAGTTTGCAGACAAAACAAAGCCAAGTGAGAAGATGAGCTGTTGGGAGGGTATGGGGATGCTTCATTGTAATTTGACAAGTTAAGAAAGTGGACAAATGCACTACAGAAGATTTATATTGTGAATAGATATGAGGTTATCCACTTAGCAAAAACAGCAAGGCGTATTAGTATCTGAATGGTGATAGGTTAGGATGACAGCGGAGCCTGGAATCAGGGATCTCAGTTTAAGTAAATGGAGTATGGTACTTAGGAAGGAGATATGGAGAAATTCCATCACCTGGGGAGAGGTGAGCCTGTGGAACTTTCTGTGGTTGAGGCCAAAACATTGAATATTTTCAAAAAGAAGTTAGATCTAGTTCTTGGGATCAAAGAGTATTTGGAGAAAGTGGAAACCAGATACTCAATTGGATGATTGCTATGTTCATATTAAATGTCGGGTCAGGTTTGATGGGATGAATGGCTTACTTATGCTTCTATTTTCTATGTTAGTTTTATTTGATTGGGCACTTTTACAACTGAAATTAATAAATCTTCCATTTTGTTACTCGACTTAACACATCTGAAACTGAAATGAGAACATTTTCAGTTGATCTTCAATTTTGCAAAGAAAACACAAACCTTTAGTGATTCAGCAGATTTATGAAATGTGTGTTATTTATATATATATATGTTTTGTTGATTGAAGCACATCTGGCATGCAAGCATTAAATCATTTTGGGTATGTGAGCGTTTCACCTATTGATGGAAATGGTGATATTGGAGGACCACATGCTCCTGTTTCAGTGTGGGAAGCTAAGTGTGAAATTGGGTTTGAAAGGAATAAATTACTTCTTAGCAGTATGTTGCAAATGACAGCTTCATGGGAGATTTAGGTTAGCACAGAGAACAGAGTCGAGAGTGTGGTGCTGGGAAAGCACAGCAGGTCCGCCTTTTGCCCGAAACGTCGGTTTTCCTGCTGCTCGGATGCTGCCTGATCTGCTGTGCTTTTCCAGCACCAGCACCACACACCTGACTTAAATCTCCACCATCTGCAGTCCTCACTTTCGCCTAGCACAGAGAATAGTTGAAAATCAAGACTGGAAGTTGTGGTAGGTTGGAGAATGATATTTACCCTCTGCGACACAAGTTCCAATCCAGCAAAGACTCTTGTGCATTGTTTTCTGCAAGGAAGTTCCAAAAATCTCAACATGGCTATTTCTTTGCTAATCTCCTTACTCTCCATGTACAAAAAGATAAAAGAGAAGCCAAATAAAACCATCCTGGCATCAACCTAGAGATCAGCTAATTCAATGATTAAGGAAATATGTAGATTCTTGCAGACCTATGCAGAAGTAGTACACCATGCAATGCATTTATCCATTGAGTAGCTCTCCAGTGCCACACTTTTAAGATAGAGCATCAAGTGTTGTTATTTCCAATATTGTAAGTATTATTGCAGTCCTCGAAGGTTAACCATAAATTCCTAGATGGGAGTGCCCTGTTTTTAATGTTAGCTTCTCAAAAGCACTGACAATCCTTTTGCTATATTGTCAGTGATTGAGCAAGGGATTTATTTGACTGAAGTAGTGAAAATATGCACACCCTTTGGATTTTATAATTCCAAAGATGTATGTAGTTGTGGTTGTTACCATGCCAACATGCTTTGTTTTTCTCAGACATGTAAACCAAATGCTGAGGAGAATTGGAAGAACTAATTACCATGTTATGCAATTAGCTTATTAAATTTACTGGAATTGTCACTTTTTTAATGAAGACTATACAACATTGTTTGATTAAACTATTTGGTAGACTTTACAGAATATAGTGTTTTAGTGTTGCACAATATCCTTTTTTTTGTTATATCCAAAATGCATAACACTTACATTTACCTTTCTAAGGAAGCTACAATAAGTGCCTTTACTGTAAAACTATGGTCATTTTGATTACTGTGTTTTATGATGCAGCCAAAGACAGTGTAGTAAAAGGGTTTGTTAGTTAAGGACCCTTTCTTCTCACATCTTGTTCTATTCAAACTGATCCTGTAAACCAAGAGTGGTGAATATAATCAGAAAAAAAATGTATCTGATGGTCTTTTATGCTTGTACAGGTTCAACATGTACTTAATTTTTTAAGCTCATTTTCTCTCGCCTGAAGGTGATTCTTTCAGTGGAAGTTTTTTTTGGGTGCCAACAGCTCTGTAGTATCGTGTGTGAGGGGCTGCAGAATGCACGTTTCCAGATTATTACAGCAAAGTGACATGCAAAGCTGCTTGTTTCAGGCTTCAGGGGAGCTGGGGAAGGAGACTTAAGAAAAAATAGACAGGACATAAAATTGCACTGTAAATGACACGTGAAACAAGTGTAAAATATATTTGGAAAGTATTTACAGTCTCCCCATGCTGTTGATGCAAATAGTTTAGCCAGAAGAGGGTTTCATTTGCTTTTATAACCTAAGAATTTAGCCAGCTACAATGGGGGTAGCCTATATTTTATTACACCAACATTAATATTAGGTAGATTTATAAATTTTGTTTTTCCTGTATGCTGACCCACCCCAATAGCCCCTCATATCCTTCATGCCAAAACATGTCTCCAGGGTCTCTTGTAGGCCCCATGACAAATCATGCCAACCCACACACCACTCACCTTTCACCTCAACTCATCCAGTATCTGTCATGAGCAGAACTCGTGCCATATTTAGATGATATAAAATTAAGATCTAAATATCTCATAAATCTTCTACTAGACTGAAGAAAGACTCACATTTATAAAAACCAATTCAAGATATTTGAATGTCTTTAAGTAGTGAACACTTAATCCCTTTATAAAAGGAAACAAATTTGTAATTGTAACCCACATCAAAGACAACTAATCTTTTGTTAGCTCAACAAGGTTATTAATCAAACTGTGAATATACCAACCCCACATGATTATGAATTGTGGAAAACTCCTAAATATTCTCAGTGATGTACTACATTTTTGTTGCAAAGTGAACAAATGGCTACTGTAATGTTTGAAACAGATTATTTTTGAATTCTCACTGAGCTAAATAGCCTATTACTGTTATTTTTTAATAGCTAGGAATTTAGATTACTTAGTTTGAACTTTTTTATTTAGATAATTTATTGCCCATCCCTAACTGGCCCTGAGAAGGTAAGCTGCTGCCTTGAACTGCTGCATTCCAAACACAGCTGCTAGGAAAAGCTTCAGAATAATTATCTTCTGACAGTGCAACAATTGCAATATAGTTCCAAGTTAGGATAGTGTGTTGATTGTGGAGAACATGCAGGTGATGGTTCACTTGTGCATCTGCTGCCCTTGTCCTTTATCAAGCTTGAAGTCGCAAGTTTGGAGGTTGCTGGAAAAGGAGCTTTGAGTTGCTGCAGTTCATCTTGCAGGTGATATACCCTGCTGCCACTGTGCTACAGTGGTGGAGGAGATGAAAGTTGAAGATGGTGGATAGGTTGCCAATCATTTGTTTGCTTTGTTCTGGATGGAATTGAGGTTCGTGCATGTTATTGGAGATGCACTCATCTAGGCAAGTGGAGGATTTTCACTCACACTTGTGCATTGATGGGTGATGGCCTGGCTTTGTCGATTTAGGAGGTGAGGTACTAACTTTGGAATTACCAGATGATGACCTGGTCTTGTTGCCACAGTATTTAATGGCTGGTTCAGTCCATTTTTGATCAATGGTAACCTTCAGGGCATTGTTAAATTTTACAGAATATAGTACAGGTAGACAACTCTTTATATCTGAAATCTTGATATCCAAAAAGCTCCAAAATCCAAAGGTTTTTTTGTGAAGTTTTTTCTCATTAAAAGGTTGTTTGGCATGCAAACAGTTAACCCAACTCCATACCCACTCAATGCATGTCACTCAGATGTGACATGGGGGGGAGGGGTTGGGGTGGTGGCAGGCCTCCATTCTGTCTCAGGGCCCATAGTACTCACTGTGAGTTTACTGTTTGGGGAGATTTTTAAAAATTTCAACATTGAACTGTCACTTATTCTGAAATTCAAAAAATTCCAAATTCCGAAAACCAGCTGGTCTCGAGCACTTGGATAAAGGATTGTGTACCTATACTATCCTCTTGAAGAATTGACATTTTATGTTTAAATTACACAGGCAGTCTGCAATCTTCATAGAGCTGGGGATTGAGATAACCTGAGGTCATGATAGTTCTAACAAATGTCATCTATGTCCAAAGATGTGTAGGTCAGGTGAATTGGCCATGCTAAATTGCCCCTAGTGTTAGGTGCATTAGTCAGAGGGAAATGTGCCTGGGTGGGTTACTCTTCGGAAGGTCGGTGTGGACTCGTTGGGCCAAAGGGCCTGTTTCCACACTGTAGGGAATCTTAAAAAAAAGTCTTCAAGAGTATTTATGACTACTGTTTTCAAAATAAATCAATCCTTTCTTACAGTAAGGCCTCTTTTATAGTGAAAATGGGATCCGTTTGAACTCAGCACTCGGGTTTGCCTGACTTGAATTATGCCCTGCCCCCTTCAACCAGTAAAAGTGAAATCTACTACAACAAGGGTTGGAAATTTTGGGTCTGAGTCCTGTTTGCCATTTTGAAAGCTCTGAGGAGTTTGTATGGCTCCTGGAAACTCTGTGTATTTTAATATAAGAAAATAACTTGGCACCTGTTTTTGCCTTCTAGAGTGGCGGGGAAGCAATAATATTGAATCTGTAGTGTAGTCTGTCAATAAGTGTTAAATGATTTAATATGCATTATTTAATGCTTAATGACTCGTTTTAATTTACATTCTCTACTCATGAGAGAACGCAATTCAAGACTAAAATGTCCTGTATCTTTTTCTTTCCTCATTCATGGATGTGAGCTTCATTGGCTGGGCCAGCATTTATTGCCCATCTCGAGTTAACGTTGAGAAGGTGGTGGTAAGCTGCCTTCTTGAATGGTAGCAGCTTGTCGCTGAAGGTGGATCCATTATGCTGTTAGGGAGAAAGTTTCGGGGTTTTGATCCAGTGACACTGAAGGAATTGTGATATATTTCCAGGTCAAGGTGGTGAGTGGGTCAGAGGAGAACTTGCAGGCGATCATATTCTATTGCAACTGCTGCCAGTGTCCTTCTAGCTGGGAATATTTCTGGTCGGAAGGTGTAATCTAAGGAGCCTTGGTGAGTTTCTTCAGGGCATCTTGTAGATAGTATATGCTGCTGCCATTTACTGTTAGTGGTGGAACAAGTGACTGCTAATCAAGTGAGCTGCTTTGTCCAGAACGGTGTCAAACTTCTTGAGTGCTGTTGGAATTGCATGTATCCAGGCGAATGGAGAGTTTTCCATCACACTCATGACTTGTACCTTGAAGATAGTGGACAGGCTTTGGGGAGTCAGGATGTGAGTTACTTATTGTAGGAATCCTAGCCTTTGACCTGCTCTTGTAGGCACAGTACTTTTATGATTCATCGGGTTCTGTGTCTGCTTATGGTTACACCTGGATGTTGACAGTGGGGGCTTTCGGTGATGGTAACATGATTCAATGTCAAGGGATGATGGTTAGATTCTCCCTTGTTAGAGATGGTCATTGCCTGGCAGTTGTGTGGTGAGAATGTTACAAGGATTTGTGATACAGTTGTGACGTTAAAAATGCAAGGAAAAGAGCAGTATAAATCAGACTTGGTTTCTACACCAGGAAGAATCATCTTTGTACTAATTCTGCTTCAGAGAGCCTCTGGTTAATGCCGTGACTAGCTTCATTTTATATTGCAACTGTTAATATATCATTATATTTGATGAAGCCTAATGTTTGTTACAATGCTGTTTTGAAATCTTATCTTAGATCCTGTCTAATGCTTCATTTTCCTTCCTTAGCGATAATACTTTCAGAAGAATGAAAGAATGATTGATTGTATTAATGGTGACGTCATTCTTTATGTATGAACATAACTTGGAACGGTGTATATCACTTTATCGTGGTAGCACTATTTCTTTAGTAGTGAACATATGATAATGAATTGTTGATTGTGGTAATTTTTGATTTTGTTTTTGCAGTCAGCCATCATAAAATGCCTCTAATGTAGTTTACATTGTACAAACAGAATTGCTGGACAATGAGTTTTTTTATTCAATGTTTCTGATGCTCAATTCACTTTTTCAGGCTCACATCAATTTTGTCTGTGTTTGTATAGTGTGTCATTGGTTTACAAGACAAATTCAGGCTGAAATTTGTTGACCTTGCAGCATAATTGTTTGGCGGTGCTGAAACTGATTTATTACTGGCTTAGACAGTGTGAGAGTATAAAACAAATCCAGTAAAGGTGCTGTACACACATATGGATTGGGAGCAGAAATAGGCCATTTGTTTCCTCAAGGTGGCCCTGCTATTTGATAAAACTATAGCCGATCTGATTGTGGCCTCAACTCCATATTCCCATCTAACAGATATAGAGTCATCGAGATGTACAGCATGGAAACAGACCCTTCGGTCCAACCCGTCCATGCCGACCAGATATCCCAACCCAATCTAGTCCCACCTGCTAGCACCCAGCCCATATCCCTCCAAACCCTTCCTATTCATATACCCATCCAAATGCCTCTTAAATGTTGCAATTATACCAGCCTCCACCACTTTCTCTGGCAGCTCATTCCATACACGTACCACCCTCTGCGTGAAAAGGTTGCCCCGTAGTTCTTTTATATCTTTCCTCTCTTACCCTAAACCTATGCCCTCTAGTTCTGGACTCCCCAACACCAGGGAAAAGACTTTGCCTATTTACCCTATCCATGCCCCTCCATGATTTTGTAAACCTCTATAAGGTCACCCCTCCGCCTCCGCTCCAGGGAAAACAGCCCCAGCCTGTTAAGCCTCTCCCTATAGCTCAAATCCTCCAACCCTGGCAACATCCTTGTAAATCTTTTCTGAACCCTTTCAGATTTCACAACATCTTTGCATCTTTTGACTCTCTTGTTGGTCAAGAATCCATCTCCCTCTGCCTTCAAAATGTTCAGTGACCCTGTCTCCACTGCTCTCTGTTGGAGGGTTCCAAAGACTCATGACCATCTGAGAAAGAGAGAAAGTTCCCCTCGTCTCTGTCTTAGATGGGAGATCCCTTCTTTTAATGTGTTCTCTAATCCTAGCCTCTTCCACAAGGGGAAGCATTGGCCTCAGTATCGACCCCGTCAAGTTTCCTTATGAGATCACCTCTCAGTCTTCTAAACTCCAATGAATAAAAGTCAAGCCCCTCAAATTTCCTCAAGTCAATTCCCATACTACCACCACCCATGATATATGTTCTTTGAATTGTTCAAAAGCTTGTCATTCTAGTTATTTTAATCACCTGCCCAAATGTGTTATGATACACCTTTTTTTGGCAGGTTGAACCCAAATCCGCATTTACTGAACCAGGGCAGTACCATAGTGCCACAACATCTTTTTAAAAATATTTATATCTTTAAATAAGAAGAACAAAACTGTACATGGTCCTCCAACACCCTTTACAACGGTTGCAAAGTATCCCTATGTTTATGTTCTCTTTCCTTTATAATAAATTACAATGTTCCATTTGCCTTCAATTCACTTGTTGTACGTGCATAGTAACATATCAGTATTATGCATCAGTTCACCCAGGTCCTTATGTATCTTAAAGGTCTGCATTCTCTGTTTTTCATTTAAATAATATGCTGCTTTTCAGTTCTTCCTGTCAAAGTGGACAAGTTCACTATGAATTAAAATCAAAATTGAGAATTAGCAATATAGTCTATCTGCCAAATTTTGACTCACTTATTTATATTCCTGTGTGAATTCCTAATGGGTCTATTCAAAGCTTACTCCCCTTCTTTGCATCAAAAGCAAATTTATCAACCATAAGTTCAGTCCTTTTTTTTTCTAGATCTTTGACACAAATTGTAAATAGTTCAGGCCCCAATCCTGATCCCTGTGACACACCACTTGTCATATCTTGTTGTTCTGAAAATGGACGATATTTTTAATGACTACATTGTTTCCTGTTAAGCTAACCAATCTTCAGTTCATGTTAATAGATTAACCTCAACATCATGATCTTTTTAATTTGCATGTTAACCTGTTATGTGGCAAAGGCTTTGTGGAAATCCAAGTATAGTACATCTACCGACTGACCCATGTCTATGTTGCATGTTACTTCCTAAAATAACTCCAGTAAATTAGTCAAATATGTCTTTTCCTTTCACAAAACCACATTTTCTCTGCTGGACTGCATTAAGGTTTTATGAGTGTCCTGTTATAACCTCTTAGATTAGATTCTCTACAGTGTGGAGACAGGCCCTTCGGCCCAACAAGTTCACAACGACCCTCTGAAGAGTAACCCACTTCTCTCTGACGAATGCACCGAACACTATGGGCAATTTGACATGGCCAATTCACCTGACCTGCACATCTTTGAACTGTGGGAGGAAACCGAGCACCCAGAGGAAACCCACACAGACACGGGGAGAATGTGCAAACTCCACACAGACAGTCACCCAAGGCTGGAATCGAATACTAGATTCCTGAATTTTCCTTTTACAGATATAGTCTAACTGGCCTGTAGTTTCTTGTTTGCTTTAATGCAAGTGGTCACATTTTATTGTTGAATTTTACCATTAATTGTATAAGTCCTATCCTGATTTGTCTTTCCCAAAATGCAGCACCTCACATTTATCTAAATTAAAATCCAGCTGCTAGACTTCAGCCCAATGGCCCATCTGATCAGGATCCTGTTGTACTCTGAGGTAACCTTTGCTGTCCACTACACCTCCAATTTTGGTGTCCTCTGCAAGGTTACTAACTCTACCTCCTATGTTCACATCCAAACCATTTATGTAAATAATGAAAAGCAGTGGACCTAGCACCTCTGTCTTCTAACTTCAAGCCAGTTCTCTATCCAAATTGCTAGTTCTTCCTCTATTCCATATGTTCTAACCTTGCTAACCAGCCCACCGTGGAGAACCTTGTCAAAAGCCTTACTGAAGCCTACATAGATCACATCCACCACTCTGCCCTCATAAATCCTCTTTGGTACCTCTTCCAAAAACTCAGTCAAGTTATTGAGATGCTGTTTCCCACAAACGTAGTCTTGTTGACTATCTCTAATCAGTCTTCACCTTTCCAAATACATGGAATCTTGAGGGACAGGATTTACCTCAACAACTTACCCACCATCAATGTCAGATTAACTGCTCTATAACTCCCTGGCTTTTCATTATCACCTTTCTTAACTCTGGCACCACTTTAGCCAACCTCCAGTCTTCCCGCACCTCACCTGTGACTATCGATGATACAAATATCTCGGCAAGAGGCCCAGCAGTCACTTCCCTAGCTTCCCACAGAGTTTGAGAGTACACCTGATCAGGACCTCTGGACTTATACAGTTTTATGTGTTTTAAGACATCCAGCACCATGTCCTCTGTAATATGGACATTTTTCAAGACATTACCATTCTTTTCCCCATGTTCTATACCTTCCATATCCTTCTCCATAGTAAGCACTGCAGAATACCCGTTTAGTATTTCCTCCATCTCCTGTAGTTCCACACACTGGCATATGCTCCTGTATTACAGTATTTCATTGTGGGGCACGTCTTTCATTATAATGATCCTGCAAAGGCACTTTGCTTCCAGGAACAGGCATCCAGCACATGACTGGACCATAGTGTTCCTCCCCGCTCCTGGCTTGCTTTCTTCACACCCACTCACTTTGCACCTGGTCGGATGCTCACAGCATCTCTGCCATACTTTGCCTTTTTGTGTTTCACCTCATCAGCCAGAAGTTAAATGAGCTCAGTCCATCCCTTCCAGCTTGCTTTACTTTTTGGTACTGAAGCAGATCTCACACCTGCCGGAAGAATATGTGAAAACCAAAAGTGCATGTGCTTCAACTAAACAACCATGTCTCAAAGTCTATGGAGGTCAGTCCTCAGGCAGGTCAGCAGAGACCGTCTTTAGTCAGGGGGTGACAGTATGTCAAGAATATCAATCCAGCTCAGTTGGCTGCTTGGGGTCGTCTGTGTCTGGGGGCCATACCTCTGTGATCTGGGAAGTTGGCCACAGTCAGTCCTGCAGGTTCAGTGCAACCAGTCTAGGTATTTCTGTTAGGGATGTGCAAGAGCTCAGACATGGGTCTGGTCAGTCATTATTTGGAGCAGTTTGTCCAAGTTGGGGAAGGCCAGAGAATCCTGGGGCTGTTCAGTGAAAGTAAAGGGGGATTATTAGGGGTTACTGCCGTGGTAGAGAAGTTGGGGGAGTGAATTATGGGGATTGGCAGCAGCAGGCTGGAATGCAAGGGGAGCAATAATTGTCAAGGAGAAAAACCTGTTGGATAAAGGGGACAGATACTAATACATTGGGACTTGTGTTTTAATGTGGGAGGTGTGCTGTCATCAATGGTCATAATCACCCTGGCTGTGACAGGGGACAATGCAGCACAATGGGTTGGCATGACTAAGCCATAGGTTTAGTGCATTTGGGGAAGAGTGGCACTCCCTTAAACAAGACTTTTGGATGGGACGAAGCTTAAGATGAATAACCAGTGTAGCTTGTTTCTTAAATAGCAAGATATTTATGAATGTGGACTTGAATTCACAATGAAGTGTCAACTGTGCCACATTTGTGCCCTGAAGTGTTCGTTTTTGTTTACCCTCACCCTCCGTGCAAGGTGAAGGACAACTCCTGGCCGGCAGCACTTGACCACAGTGCCACCAAAAATGGTATTGACACTGGATACCCCTGGGGATTGTGGCAGTGGGGAGTATTTCTGCCTATGACAAGAAACAAGGTAGGATGAGAAGGGTGACATTGAGTGGTGACGCACAGACGAGGCGATTTGGGGGGAACAGCATGAGAAACCTTACACATTTCAGGGAAAACCTCCATGCAACTTGCCAGTATTCACATTTGGCCAGCTCCTGGTTAAGATTCAGCCCCAGAAGTTGAAATTTAATTTCATGTTTTCAAATGTATTCTAAAATGTACTGCTGTGAGTAGAACTCCAATGGATTTCTAAGGCTTATAAATGTGCTCAGAACTCTCATGACATCTAGAGGATGATTCACAGCCAGATGGAGCAGCAGCAAAATCTTGATGTTGCAGGCTGAAAATGTTATTGTGTAGCTATGTTTCAGATTGTTGGCAGAGTATGCTCCTGACTTTTTTTCTTTATGCTCGGGACAATAATTCTTTATGGTCGGAGTGAATGAGCAATGGCTGAGAGCTGAGAATCATGGATCTGAATTCTACTTTGACGAGCTATGAGTTTTACCCTTGGCAAATTGTGGTCAATTTTCAAGTGTCCAGAAAAAAAGAAAGCATTTAATTATTTCATATAAACATATTTCTGTGTATAAATATGTCTAATGAAAATGAGATGCATATTATACACTGCATTGTGCTTGAAATGGATGTGTCATATCGATGTGAAAAGTCAATGTGGCTTCTGCTGAAATGTCAGTTCTTATCTGGATCACCAGTTCCATCCAAGCACTTGCTACACAACTATGTTGAAAGCTCATAACCTTTTTGTGGCAAATGTGATACCCCGAACGATATATAGATTTTTATTTCCTTCTCCCCTCACTAGTTAGCTATTAGGATCACCTACAATAGATTTGTATGCACTCGTTGAGAAGTGATAAGATCAAATGTGTGTGTCCAGACTGTTGCACTGCATGAATAAAAATGAACTGATAAAACAAGAAACTTATTGAAATACGTACCAAGTCAGTCAATATCTGACAGAAGGAATTAGTCCAACCATGCAAACTTTCAGAAGACATTAACATGGAAATTCCAGTGTTGTATCTGCTTGCCTTGTCTGTCCTGTAGCAACTGCCGATATAGTATGCTTAAGTACAGTCATCAAGGCTGTGGCTTTGACATCAGGGTGTGCTGACTTTACCTGGATATTGAACAAGTCAAGGCAGGTTCTTCGTTGGAGGAAGAAAATGCATGTGTATGGGATAGCCTGGGAATAGCAAGGTTATTTTGCATGCAAGATCTTGAACCTAAATCTTCTGGCCCAGAGATAGGGACATTACAGCTGCAGCACAAGTGCCCTTGATCTTATTTTCTTTGTCTTCTTCAATATTGTCTCATCACCTTGTTCAGAAATGCTATTACACAGTTGGGACCTTCACCTGAGTCTTCCAGTGTAGAGGTGGGGACGCTACCAGTGAACCACAAGAAGCAGTGCAGCCATTTTGTTGTTAGTTCATACCTCGTTATGTGATTGGGATTTTACTTGTTTATAATTTTTTTTTCTAATCAACCTGCTCAGGGATGTTATTACGCACCTTTTCACAGATACACTACCATCTGCGCCACTAAAGCCTGCTAATAGCTTATGCAATTAAGTGGTAGAGGATAATCACTGTTGAATCTTAATGAGAAGAGGCACTTGTCTTAGTGTTATACCTATAGCAATTATACAATAAAATACAGTTACTTTGACTGTTTCAGAATAATTACAGGGGCTATCAAGAACCAGAGATGATACATCTGTATTGCGATTTCATGCCAGACCCCTCCTCCTCCTTCATCTGAAGGCAGATTGGATGGACATTAATTCAATTTCAGTTTCAACTTTAACTCTTTGAGAACTATTACTTTATGCAACAGTTGACAAAACCTTGCTTGCAGGAGTCACACGTGACTAAACCTGGGGAAAGTTACTAGTGTCAAAATCCAAACTTGGAATATCATGGTTAAGTCTATAGCCAGTTATCATGCAAAGTTTTTGTTTGGAATGAGTCCTAACCATATCTTTTGCTGCTCTCGGTTTCTCCCTTCCAATCTGTTTTGAAATAGTGTTCAAGATTCAACTTTTCTGTTTCTCATCCAGATTTAATTTACTTATAAATTGTGTACCAAGCAGATATTGATTTTACAATTTGTGAGCATTGATTTTAATAATGTGATGTACGCCATTGAAATTGACTTTGAAAAGTTTCATTAGGTTGATCTAATTTGTATTGCATTAACTTAATTTGTGTTCATTTCAAGTAGCTTCGGTATTTATTATATTTTGTAATCTGTTACTGACCTATCCCATGATTATAACCTGTGATTGCTGTGATTACTGATGATGAATAATCACAATAGTGTAACACTGTTTCTTAAATAAAATAATAAGCCTGCAATTTTGTCTTTTGCACCAAATCTTCTAGATTACAGTTGACACTTGCTTTTTGGAAATGTTAACTCTCCAGAGACAGCTGGGAGCTTTATAACTGTTGAATTTGTTGTCCTCTAAGAAGTAGGGCCCAAAGTATGCCCTTTAATCCCTCAAATCTACTCCACCATTCAATAAAATCACAGCTAATCCGTGTTTTGAATTCCACATTCCCAGCTACCCCTAAGAACTTTTTGATTCCCTTGCCTAAGAAGAATCCATCTACTTCTGCCTTAAACGTATTCAATGGCCCCACTTCCACTGTCTTCTGAGGAAGAGCATTCCTAAGTCACACAAAGCTCCAGGAAAAAAAACCTCACGGTGGCACAGTGGTTAGCACTGCTGCCTCATAGCGCCAGAGACCCGGGTTCAGTTCCCGCCTCAGGTGACTGTCTGTGTGGAGTTTGCACATTCTCCCCGTGTCTGCGTGGGTTTCCTCTGGTTTCCTCCACAGTCCAAAAAATGTGCAGGTTAGGTGAATTGCCCATGCTAAATTGCCCATAGTATTAGGTGAAGGAGTAAATGTAGGGGAATGGGTCTGGGTGGGTTGCTCTTTGGAGGGTTGGTGTGGACTTGTTGGGCTGAAGGGCCTGTTTCCACACTGTAAGTGATCTAAGATCTCTGACCCAGAATTTTAAAACTAGTTCTTGAGTAATCTACAAGGGGAAACATCCTTCTTTGTGTCTACCTTGTCAAAACTATTCAGGATCCTATACATTTCCATCACGTCACCCTCACTCTTCTTAACTCCAATGGAAATCAGCGTGTTTGTATTTGTCATATTTGACCCTGAGATGAATGTCTGATTTATGTTATAACCATTGTCACTCAGACTGCCTATTTTCATCTCCATATCAGGCCCTGACTTTGCCCTGGCCTCATCTCCTCTGCTGCTGATTGCTTTATACCTTCTCTGCAAGACCCTTACTTCCAACGCAGTCATAGCTGACCACATTCATTCTATCCTCCATAAGTGTGATGTCATTATATAATTCAGTTCCATTTCTTTACTTACACCCAGCCCTGTTTGCCCTATACTCTGTGACCTCCATTGGCTCCTGGTTAGTCAGCACTTCAGTTTCCAATCTTCATCATCCTTGTTTTCAAAGTCCACTTGTGGCCTTGTTTCTCCCGGTCTCTGTAACATCCTTCAGCTGCATAACCTTCTAAACTACCTGTGTTTAATGAATTCGGGCTCCTTAAGCATCCCTGATTTGAATTACTCCACAATCAATTTTCTAGGCCCTAAGATCTGGAATTCAATCTGAAATATCTGTTCTCCCTCCTGTTTTCTTTTCTCATTTAAGAAGTTCCTTATAACCTACCACTGACTATGCTTTTGGCCATTTTGCCCAAATTTCTCATGTGATTTGGTCATATTGCTTTTTAACATTGCTGTGATTGCTTTGAGATGTTTTATTACATTTGAAAGTGTTACACAATTTACAGAATGTTTTTTGGTGTGATGTAACCTGCAGGTATTTTGCAGTCCCTTATCCAAACTTCTGCTAACAGAAATTGGTGTGTGTGTCAATTTAATGCAGCAACCTTTCTGGTGATCAGCCATTCTCGGTGAAAGTGGTTTATGTTAATGACGTAGCAATCTTTTGTGTGGTATTTATATGAAACTGTTATGTCATCCTACGTATAGTATGTTCTTAATGTCTTCGTGCAGAATGTGCATTGGTTTTAGTAGTTCAGAAGTCAGACTGGACTGAGTGTTAACACTGCTTTTCTCTCCACAGATGCTGCCAGATTTGCTGAGCTTTTCTAGTATTTTCTATGTTGGTTTCAGATTTCCAGCATTTACATTATTTTGCTTTTTCCTTGCATTGGTTCTGATTTTCCAAAATGACCTTGATTTGGGGATGATCACATAAGATTGTATTCAAAAAAGGAGGAAGACAGAAAACTGGACACTACAGATCAGATGCTTATCGTAAGAAAAGGGTTAAAAGTGTTATAAATAAGTAATGACAGGGTGCTTGGATAAGCTGAAATCTAATCAGGCAGAGCCAACGTGGTTTGTAAAAAGAAAATCAACTTTGACAAAGCTATTGGAATTCTTTGAGATAACACAAGTTATGAACAAAGGAAATGTTGGATATACTATGCTTAGATGGCCAAAAGTCTTTTAGTAAGTTACCACATCAAAGGTTATTGCAAAAAAACAGCTCATGGTGTAGAGGATACCATATTGGCATGGATAAATGATTGGCTGGTTCAGGGGAAAAGAGAGTAGGTGTAATTGGGTCTTTTTCAGTTTGACTGTAATGCATTGTGTGCCGATTGGGGCTGGGACCTCAATGACTTATAATTTATATAAATGAGTCAGAGGAAGGGAAGAAAGGTATGATTGTCAGATTCTCTGATCACACAAAGATAGATAGGAAACTAAATTGTGAAGAGGAAATGATGAGATTACAAAACAACATTGATAGGTTTGGTGAGTGTGAAAAAGATGAGAATGTAGTATAGTGTGGGAAAATGTGAACTTGTCCATTTTGACTATAAGAATTAGGAACAGGAATAGGCTACTCAGCCCTTTTGAACCTGATGTACCATTGAGTAGGATCTGACATTCCTCATGTTCACACTCCTGCCTTTTCACTATAACTCTAGATCCCCTCTTTATCAAGAATCTTATTTATCTCAGCCATACTTATACATAAGGACTCGTCGCCATGGTTTTTTTTAGATTAGATTACTTACAGTGTGGAAACAGGCCCTTCGGCCCAACAAGTCCACACCGCCTCGCCGAAGCGCAATCCACCCATACCCCCCTACATTTACCCCTTACCTAACACTACGGGCAATTTAGCATGGTCAATTCACCTGACCTGCACATCTTTGGACTGTGGGAGGAAACCGGAGAACCCGGAGGAAACCCACGCAGACACGGGGAGAATGTGCAAACTCCACACAGTCAGTCGCCTGAGTCGGGAATTGAACCCGGGTCTCTGGTGCTGTGAGGCAGCAGTGCTAACCACTGTGCCACCGTGCCTCCCAATGGTTCTCTATGGCAAAGAGTTTGAAAGACTCTGAACCCTCTCGCATGAAGAATAAAAAAGAAGCACATTGCCTAAATGATAAGATGTTGTTGAGCTTTGGGATGCATAGGGATCTGTGTGCCTTTGTGCATATATCGCAATAGGTGACTGTGCAGATGCTGCAAATGAAAGCTAATGGAATGTTATACTTTGTAATAAGATGAGCTGAGTACAGAAGTAAGGATGGTATGCTTCAGTTATGCAGGCACTAGTGAGACTCTAGAATACTGAACATAGTATTTGTCACCTTACATTGGAGGCAGTTTAGAGAATGTTTACCTGCCTGGAATGGACAGGTTGTCTTCTGAGGAAAGATTAGATGATCTAGGCTTGTACCTGCTGGAATTTAGGCATTAAGAAGTGAGTTGATTGAAATATACAAAATTGTGAGGGGTTTTGATATGGTGAACATGGAGAGAAGTTTTGGTATCATGGGAGAACGTAGAACTAGATGGTCACTGTTTCTTGAAAAAAAGCAGGGTACTTCATTTAAACCAGAGATTAGGCAAAAATAATGTAATATGTCGTTGGAAGTTTAGCCTTGAAAAGGTTGTGGAAGCAGAATCCTTGAATATTTTTATTGAGCAAAGGTTTGAAAGGCAATCAAGGATATGTGGGAATGTGAAGTTGAGGCTAAAATTGCCATTTAATAAGATCACAGACAATAGAGCAAACTAGAGGGATGGAATAGCGTACCACTGCCCCAGGTTTGTATGTTTGTATGTATTTAACTACAGAACAAAGCTTGAAAGGTTGAAAGAACTTTATTGACCTGGGAAATTGGGGGTGTCTTTATTGATACTTTTGTAGTTGAAAATGGATGATTCACTTGAAAAATATCAGTGTTGCTTTACTTGGAGTTTATGCAAATATTTTGTGTGTGTTAATCTTTCTTTTGATACTTGTCCTATTTTAAGCTAGTCACTGCATTTGGAGTAGCATAGAATAAATGGGCGATAATGATGAGAAGCCCTGCGTAGTTACAGTCAGATGTAAAGTGGTTTTATATAGGACTTAATCGGGTATTAGGATTGACAGCTATCAGTTTGCAGATGTATTATACGCCTGTTGCATAATCCCCATGTTTGTATGTGGTGTGTTGATATCAGCCTTTGCAGTTTAATGAGAATAAATTTGGTAGGTATCAGTGGTGGTTCTTCTGTCGTTAACCCGCGCTCTTATTCTATTTTGAAAAGTTTTAAATCAAAACTTTTTAAACCGTTTGCTTCTGATGTTATTCCTGGCAGTATGCTTGTATGCTACTGACGTCAAAATTGTTATAAACAGGGTTGGTGTTGAAATTAGGAATAACTGCATGATCTGAGAAGGAGAAACGAGCAAGATAAATGAAGAGAGAGGTGTGGCCAATATCCTTCAGTACAGAAAGATTGTAAACCTCCCTGATTTGGTTGCTTAAAGCCACAACAGCTGAGCATTCAGGATGTCTGTGGTGGCAGGTTCACTGTGTTGGCGAAGAGCCGGGAACAGGCACAGTTACTGATCTTAGTTCCCAAGACATCCAACCCATGCAATGTTGGGACCTCTGCATATAAAGATATGTATATTTTATGTAAGGGTGTTATTGGGTTAAGCTGTGGTCAAGTAGCCTGTGGACACTCACTTGATTACACTTGCACACAGTCATAATAATTTTGAAACCATTACACTCATGATGATTTTTGGATGATGATTACAAGATACAACTCCACTGCTATTTCCCATAGCCCTGAAAATACTTTCTCTCATAAAAGGTCAAGCCTGTGTGTAATGGTGTTCCTTTTAGCTCTGTACAGCTCTGAATGGCTGTGCAGCAATTATGAAGGTGCCATGTCTTTTGACGAGAAGACACTGCTGTTGCATTGCTGAGCAAAAAAAAGGTTAAAGGCTTATTTGCCCTTGAAATAAACAGATCAAGTGTAACAATGAAAAGAAGCAATCACTAGTGCCTAACAAGCAGAGGAAATTGGCTGATAAATTAGGATTGAGGAAACGTGCACCTGTGGCAAGATTAGGTGAGCCAAAGTTGAGATGCAAAGATATCCGACACAGAAGAGGCTGGAAATGTTGAACACGTTTGGTGGCATTTTTGGAAAGAGAAACTGGGTTCATATTTTGGATTTAGTAACCTTATACCGGCACAAGAATTGCTGAAAAGGCCACAGACTTTAGACAAGTGCAGAGACAGGAAAAGGGGAGAAAGAACAAACATGCAGCTCTGCAATGGAATGGTGGGATTGCAAGAGATCTTAAATGACAAGAGGTTGATGGTGAAAGGTGTGTTAATAAGATAGGTAAAGAATGAGAAGTCCAGAGGGATTGACTTGCTAAAAGGACTAAAAAGAAGTATATCTCGCAGCCTGAACCTGAATTTTATTTATCATTTTGATGCTTTATTCTGTTCCCCTTCGGACCTTGACGTCTACACTGTTTCAATGAAGTTTGCTGTAAGCTTGTGGTATTCTACATATTCTAAAGGGTGTGCATGAATGGAGAATCCTGACCGTAATTGTGCATTAGTCACTAAAGGTGGTAAGTTGGATAGAGAGATCTGATAATTAAGTATGCAGTAGTCTAGGCCTCATTAATAGGGAGATATACTGTAGTGCAAGTGCTGGCAAGTTATGCTGAACTGATTTAGAACACTGTTAGACCACAGCTGCAGTGTTGTGCACAGTTCTGGGCCACCACCCTTTAGGAAGAATGTGTATGCATTAGAGAGAGAGAGAGTGCAGAAACGTTTGAGACTGAGTTCCAGGGACTTTTGCTGTCAGGATAGATTGGAGAAGTTGGGACTGTTTTTCTTGGACATAAGAAGGCTGAAGAGAGATTTGACAGAAGTTTTCAAAATCATGAGGGATCTGGACAGATTAGACGAAAAATTGTCCCGGTTTGTAACAAGATCCAGAACTAGAGAATATACATTTTGAAGCATTTTGCAAAATAAGCAATTGAAACGTTGGAGAAAATGTTTTTCACACAGCGCGTGAACTACTTGGCAGTGTGTTGGAGGCAGGATCAGCGGAGGCATTAAAGAAAGCATTAGATGATCGTTTAAATAGAATCAACTTGCAGAATTGGAGACAAGGAGGGAGATTGGCATTCAGTGAAAATGTTCAGAGAGCCAGTGCAGACGCACTTATCTCTTACAATGCCATAACAATTCTGTAATTAATTAGACATTTTGGATCATAACCATTGCTACCAATATTTCCTTTTTTAGTGTGTTTCTTTTGATTTTTTTTTGTTTCAGACAGCAGCTGTTGGCAATGAATCCTTCCTTGCCTAATACACTTTTTAGTTGTGTTTTTTTAACTGTCCTTTTTTACCTAGTACCACCATTTTGTTTACAATTTAATCTCACCTGAATTCCACTTTATCACAAGACTTTTCCTTTTGTTTTTATCCCCCTCCCCACTTGTCATCCCTCTAGGTTTATTTTAAAATTAGTGACCCTCGGGTCTGATGGGGGTTCATCAACCTAAAATGTAAATCATTTTCTCTGTCGGTACTTACTGTACCTGCTAAGTGTTTACAAAATGTTTCATTTTATTTCAGATTTACAGTGTCTAGTAGTGCTCTGCTCTTGTAATATTAAGATCCAAAGTTGTTTTGACTGAAGTAAAATGTTAAGAATAATCACAACATTGCTACATTTTGGAATTCCGTGAGTTGCAAAATGCTTTGGAATGTTCTGAGGCTGTGAAAAGCATTGAATAAGTTGATCTTCTTCTCTGCTGGAAGTGTCTCAGCTCTGCTGATCCATACAAGATATATTTAAATTCATTATTGTAGTCTTGTTTAAAACCGGTATATTAAGTCATTCTGAGGATGGCAGATGGTTACAAGTAAAGTCGTTGCTACCAGATCATAGGGCTGCTTTTTCAATAGAGAGAGAGAGAGAGAGATGACTGGTGGTGGTTTAACCCGACTGTCACCACACCTCAGGTGAAGGGAGAGGATGAGGAGGAGAGTCCTCCATGGTTACCTCAGCAGGTATGAGAATTGAACTCATAATGTTGGCATAGCAGTGCACTGTAAGCCAGTCATCTACTCAACTGGGCTAACCGATTACACAGTGTTATGAGTGGGGTACCCCAAGGCTCAATGTTTGGATGACAGCTGTTCACAATCTGTATTAATGATTTGCATGTAGGGAGCAAATGTAATGTTTCCAAATTTGGGGTTGACACAACAGGTTAGGAATATAAATTGTGAGGAGGATGCAAGTAGGCAACAAGGTATTTAAAAGGCTAAGTGAGTGGGCAAAAATATGGCAAATGGATAAGTGTAAAGTTATCCACTTTCGTGGGAAAAAAGAAGTGCGATCAAATTCAATGGTTGCTAAGTTATTGGAAAGAATTCAGAGGGACAGAATATATCTACACTTGAAAAGTTGTGGGGTTATCAGGGATAGTCAGCATGGATTTGTTAAGGAATGGTTATATTTGTTGAATTTGATCAAATTATTGGACGATGTAACCAGCAGTGTTGAGGAGAGTAATATATTTGTTGTAGTGTACAGGGACTTTTTGCTAAGATCCCACATGGCACATTGGTGAAGAAAGTAAGAGCCCATGGGATCCAAGGCAAAATGAGACATGGGATCCAAATTGGCTGAGAGGTAGGAAGTAGAGGGTGACAGGAGAAGAGTGTTTCTATGACTAGACATTGGTTTTCTGTGGTATTCCACAGGGCTTGGACTCTTATTGTATTTGGATAATTTAAGGGATATGTTTGAGAATTTGTGGATGGCCTGAAAATTGGTAGGGTGGAAACGGAGGATAGCCATATCCTCTGCAGACTGTCAACTGACTAGTCAGCTGGGCAGAGCAGTGGCAAATGTATTTCTGCGTGGAAAAGTGTGCACTTGGTGAGGGCTAACAAGGAAGAGATTACAGTATGAATGGTAGGACCCTGGAAAATGCCGAAGATCAGAATGACCTTGGTGTACAGTTCCCTGAATGTAGTGGTTAGCTAGATCAGGTGATTAGGAAAGCTTTGTTTTAAAAAAAATTATTCACTTGTGGGACGTGAGCATTGCTGGCTGACCAGCATTTAATGCCCTTAGGAAGGTGGTGGTGAGCTGCCTTCTTGAACTGCTGTTGTCCACGTCCTATTGGTATACCCATAATGTAATGAGGAGGGAGCTCCAGGATGTTGACCCAGTGACAGTGAAGGAACAGTGATATATTTCCAAGTTAGGATGGTGAGGGGAACTTGCAGGTGGAGCTGTTTCCACCTATCTGCTGCCTTTGTCCTTCTGGATGGAAAAGGAGTTTGGAGATTGAACTTCTGCAGTGCATCTTGTGGATGGTACACACTGCTCCTAGTGGTAGTGGAGGGAGTGGATGCTTATGGATGTGGTGCCAGTCAAGTGGACTGCTTTGTCCTGGATGGTGTTGAGTATTGTTGGAGATGCTCTCATCCAAGCAACTAGGGAATATTCCATCACACTCTAGACTAGCATGTTGTAGATGGTGGATAGGCTTTGAGGAGTCCGGGGTTGAGTTGTTTGTTACAGTATTCTTGGCCTCTGACCTGCTCTTTTAGTCACTGTATTTATATGATGAGTCCAGTTGATAGTGGTGGATTCAGTGATGGTAACACCATTGTCCAGGACTGGTGATTATATTGCCTCTTAGAGTCACTCTTGTTGAAGATGGTCATTGCCTGGCTTCTGTATGGTGCAAATGTTACCTGCCACTTAACAGCTAAGCCTGGATATTATCCAGATTTTATGTATTTGAATGTGGTTTGCTTCAGTAGCTGAGGAGTCACAAATGCTGCTGAATATTGTGCAATCTTCACTTGTGCACTTCTGATGTTATGATTATGGGATTTTTGCCTTTGTCGGCTGAGACACGGAATAAAACAGCAAGGAGGTTATCTTGGAACTGTGTAACATACTGGCTGGATCACGGCTGAAGTCCAGCATGTAGTTCTAGTCATTGCATTAGAGGGAGAATGTGATTGCACGCGAGAGGGGTGAAAAGGCGATTGACCAGGATGCCAGAGTTCTGAACAAGACACTATCAGACTCAAAACATTAGTTCTTTTCTCTTCCCACTCATGCTGCCAGTTCTGTTGAGTTTCTCCAGCATTTTCTCTCTTTACTTTGCTATGATTCTATCTAGACTGAAGGGCCTGAACTATGAAGAAAAGCTGGACAGGCTGGGGTGGTTTTCATTGGAGCAGCGAATGCCAAGAAGACCCCTGATGGGAAGATATAAGATTAAGAGGTGCACAGACAAAAGAGGTATCTTTTTTCCCATTAGCCGAGGAGGCAGTAACCTGGCAGCATTGATTTAAGACATGCTGAAGGCTAAAAGGAGAGTTGTGGAGAAACCTTTTTACTAGTCAGGTGGTGGATGTCTAGAATTCACTGTATGAGAAGGTAACATTGGACATCGATGTCCTGTTCATGAGTCAATGAAATCTGACATAATAATGTAGCAAGCATTAGGAAGATATGTAGTATGCTAGGCTTAATCACAATAAGGTTTGACTACAGAAATGACAGTACCTTACTGGAATTGTAGACAGCTTTGGTGAGACTGGATGTGGAAAATGGTGTACAGTTTTTGTTTCTTTATCAGGAAGGTAGAGGGAGTACAATGGAGGTCCACCAAACCAATGTGTAGGATTGAGGAATTGTTTTATGAGGAGCGATTGAAGAATAGGGCCTGTTTGCTCTCGAATTTCAAGGAAGGAGAGGTGATCTCATCTCTTACATGGAGGGTCAGGATGGGTATAGATAGCATATTTCCTCTGGCTGTTGAACTGTAAGATGGGACGTTGAAAGGATGGCTGCAATTGAAGCAGTGCTTGAATGAGACTTTCCTCTCCAGAACATTAACATGAGTGAACAAGGGAACTCTCCAGACATATATTCAAAGGTTTAAGTCATTTTGTTTTTATGCTTGGAATCTATGCCTCTTGCCCGCAGTTCCGCAGTGATTTTAGTGATATATTGCACAAATGACTTACTCTGAAACTGGCACCAATTCAATGGGTTGTTATGCACTTTTTATCATTCCAGAACTTTGTTATTAATCCCCTAATACACTGCACATTGTAATTGTCCCAGGCATCCTACAGTTGGCGGATGACTTTGATTTGAGAACAATGAGAGGAGACCTTATTGAACCATACAAGATTCTTAGGGGGCTAGTCAGAGTAAATACAGAGTGGTTGTTTTCCCTAATGGGAGAGTCCAGGACTTTAGCGAATATATTTGAATAAGGAACATCCAAACAGGTCATAAGCGAGGTGGTTGGTGAATCCTTGGAATTCTTTATTGCAGACAGCTGTTTGGGCAGGGTCATTGAGTATATTCAAGCTGAAGACAGACAGATTTCTAATCATTAAGAGTATCAACGGTTAAGGGGATAAGGCAGGAAAGTGGACTTGAGAACTAACAGATCAGTAGAATCTCATTGAAGAGTGCTGTGGACATGATGAGCCAAATGACTTACTTCTGCTCCTCTCCCTTTATGGTCTTATAGTAGCTACCGCATTTCCTTCAATACAACAGTAACTACACTTTAAACTGTAGTGTAGTTTCACAGGCTGTAAAACTGGTCAAGACATCCGGTGGTTGTGAAAGGCTCTGTGTAAATGTAAGTCCTCTTTATTTACTATACTGCACTATCTGAGCCTTAAACTGTTTTTTGAAAGGTCAACCAAATTTTAGCTATGACATTATTTTTCCTCCAAGAGGCTCAGTTTGAAGTTCAATAATTATAAGCATCCTGTATAAAATCCATGGTTTTATGCAGTGTTCAAAGTGGTTCAGGATTTCACAATTGGCTTATGATCAGTAGTTTACTGGCTGCATTCATCGCCAATAGGGTGTTGTCCTTCAAATTATAAAACTTTCTCTGCATTGAATGTGTAATCTACACCTTGCCATTCTTTCCACAAGCACAACAACTGAAAACTTACCCCGTGGGAGTAACTAACCATTTGCAGCTTTCCCTCGCGTCACATACATGGCAACCACAGTCTTTTTGTATACATAAGCAACTGAAATCTACCCTAAAACAATCTGAGACATTTAAAGGCATTATATCAGACAAATTGCAAAATAGAAAGTAACAAAAGTATGTAATTTAATTGTTTTCTAAAGGGATTAGGCCATGGAACCTCAAAGATAAACCCTCAAGGGCAGGAGGCCAAAACAGAAGTAAAGTACAACTGAGTAAAATTTGCCATGCAGCTTTACACAGCAAAGCAATGAAACAAATTGCAAGATTCAACAAGTTCCCAAACTCTAATAGACTAAGATTTATTCACAATTTAACTAAATTGTTGACAGACTACTATAGAATGGATTGCAAATAAATTCAGCAAGGTATGCTTTTAGCATTATTTATTTAGTTGTAGGAAAGTGTATTTTTATATGACGTTTTACAGAACAGTGTGATGCAAATAATATGCAAAATAAAAGGACAGACACTTGCATCAGCACAGCTTGCCAAAACCTAACAATATATAGCGTCATAGAGTCTTACAGATGTACAGCATGGAAACAGACCCTTCAGTCCAACTCATCCATGCCGACCAGATATCCTAAATTAATCTAGTCCCATTTGCCAGCACTTGGCCCAAATCCCTCTAAACCCTCCCTATTCATATGTCCATCGACATATAATCAGTTACAGAAAGAAAACTAAAATACTACTCCCAAATATACAATTTTTTTAAGATGACAAATTACATATGCACAGCAGATTGACAGAGATCAATCTCTTGTAAAAAGTGCAATGATGATTTCATAGGCATCAAACCACAGATGACTTCAAATGGAAAAATACCAATTTGTCCGCAAACAAAAATGCCCAGAAAGACTGAATCAAAAGACCTGATGGTTTATGAATCCAAAAACATCTTCCAACTTGGGACCCTTCAACCACATGGCACCAACATCGACTTCATTAGTTTCCAAATCCCCCCCCCACCCCCCAATCCTCCCAGATCCAACCCTTAACTCGGCACCGCCCCCTTGACCTGTCCTACCTGTCCATCTTCTGTTCCATCTATCTGCTCCACCCTCCCCACTGACCTATCCCAATCAGCCCCCCAACTGCATCCACCCATCGCCTTCCCACCTACCTTCTCCCCCGCCCCAGCTCCACCCTACCACACCCTCCTATTTATCTCTCATCTCCCTTCCCCTGCACATTCCTGATGAAAGGCTTATGCCCAAAGCATAGACTGTCCTGCTCCTCAGATGCTGTGCTTTTCCAGCGCCACTGTTTTCGACTCTAAACTCCAAGGAGTACAAGCCTAGCCTACTCAGTCTCCTCATAAGAAAATTACTTTCATAACTAGGATCAAACTAATGAAACTTCTTTGGATACTTCTGTTGCCAGTTTATCTTTCCTTAGAAAAGCGGCCCAGAACTGTTCAAAGTATTATAGCTGTGACCTGTCTACTGTCTTGTGTAGTTTTAGCAAACTCTCCCTATTTTTATACTCCATTCCATCGAAGTAAAGGACAACTATGTGCAATGTATAACAAACAGCCATCCAATGATCATATAGAGTCAGAGTCATAGAGATGTACAGCATGGAAACAGACCTTTCAGTCCAACCCGTCCATGCTGACCAGATATCCCAATCCAATCTAGTCCCACCTGCCAGCACTCGGCCCATATCCCTCCAAACCCTTCCTATTCATATACCTATCCAGATGCCTTTTAAGTGTTTCAATTGTACCAGCCTCCACCACTTCCTCTGGCAGCTCATTCTATACACGTGTGAAAAAGTTGCTCCTTAGGTCCCTTTTATATCTTTCCCCTCTCACCCTAAACCTACGTCATCTAGTTCTGGACTCCCAACCCCAGGGAAAAGACTTTGTCTATTTATCCTATCCATGCCCCTCATAATTTTGTAAGCCTGTATAAGGACACTCCTTAGCCTCCGACGCTCCAGGGAAAACAGCCCTAGCCTGTTCAACCTCTCCCTATAGCTCAACCTCTTGCTATAGCTCAAGTCCTCCAACCCTGGCAACATCCTTGTAAATCTTTTCTGAACCCTTTCAAGTTTCACAACATCTTTCCGACAGGAAGGAGACCAGAATTGCATACAATATTCCAACAGTGACCTAATCAATGTCCAGTACAAACGCGACATGACCTCCCAACTCCTGTACTCAATACTCTGACCAATAAAGGAAAGCATACCAAATGCCTTCTTCACTATCCTATCTACCTGCGACTCCATTTTCAAGGAGCTATGAACCTGCACTTCAAGGTCTCTTTGTTCAGCAACACTCCCTAGGACCTTACCATTAAGTGTATAAGTCCTGCTAAGATTTGCTTTCCCAAAATGCAGCACCTCTCATTTATCTGAATTAAGCTCCATCTGCCACTTCTCAGACCATTGACCCATAATCTGAGGTAACTCTCTTTGCTATCCACTACACCTCCAATTTTGATGTCATCTGCAAACTTACTAACTGTACCTCTTATGCTCACATCCAAATCATTTATATAAATGACGAAAAGTAGAGGACCCAGCACCGATCCTTGTGGCACTCCACTGGTCACAGGCCTCCATTCTGAAAAACAACCCTCCACCACTACCCTCTGTCTTTTAACCTTTTGAGCCAGTTCTGTATTCAAATGGCTAGTTCTCCCTGAATTCCGTGAGATCTAACCTTACTAACCAGTCTCCCACGGGGAACGAGATGCGATGTGGATTGAGGGTAAATGTTGAGCGATAACATGGAGAACTGAATTATTCATTTTTGCACTATGCCATTGGAGCTGCCCATTGGGGTTTTGGTTCAAAACAAATGGCACCCCCAACAGTACGGCACTCCCTCACTACTGCACTAGAGCATCATTCTTCATTTTTTGTAATTGAACCCATGTAAAAAGGGCAGTACGTTAATCATGGTGACTTTAACCTTTGTGTAGATTGGGAAAGTCAAATTGCTGAAGTTAGTGATGAGGAAGATTTCATAGAGTATATTCAGGATAGTTTCTGGGAACAGTATGTTGCTTTGTTTTTATTCACAGACTGTGGGCATTTCTGTTGGAGCCAGGGTCTATTGTCCATGCTTAGTTGCCTTTGAGAATGTGGTGGTGAGCTGGCTTCTTGAACTGCTGTAATGCATTTGTTGTAGGTAGACCCACAGTGCCATTAGAAGGGAATTCACAGTAAAGCTACAGGAATGGTGATGTATTTCCAAGTCAGCATGTGGATTACCTTGGAGAGGTACCTAAGGGTAATGGGGCTCCCATGTATCTTCTGTCCTTGTTCTTAGAGATGGCAATGATCATCGTGCACAGTGCTGCTGTTGCTCATCAGTGGTGGAGAGGGTGAATGTTTGTGGATGTATTGCCAGTTAAGTGGGCTGCTTTCTCCTGGTTGGTGTCAAACTACTTGAGTGTTGTTAAAGGTGCACTCGCCCAGACAAGTGGGGAATGTTCCATTACATGCCTGATTTGCTCCTTGTAGATGATAGGAAATTAGGGGATTTGGAAGACAGTCACCAACTACAGGATTCCTAGTTTCTGACCTACTTTTGTAAGCACAAAACATATATATAATCCAGTTCAGTTTCTGGTCAATGGTAATACCCTGGATGTTGATAATGGAGGATTCAGTAATGGATAATGCTATTGAATGTCAAAGGGTATTGGTTAAATTCTCTCCTGTTGGAGCTGATCTTTATTTGGCACTTGTGTGGTGTAAATGTTACTTGTCACTTGTCAGCCTTAGCTTGGATAGTATCCAGCGGCTTGCTGTATTTGACCATGGTAAAAACAATGACTGCAGATGCTGGAAATCAGATTCTGGAATAGCGTGGTGCTGGAAAAGCACAGCAGTTCAGGCAGCATCCGAGGAGCAGTAAAATCGACGTTTCGGGCAAAAGCCCTTCATCAGGAATACAGGCAGAGAGCCTGAAGGGTGGAGAGATAAATGAGAGGAGGGTGGGGTTGGGGTTGGGGAGAAAGTAGGGGTGGGGATGAAAGTGATAGGTCAGGGGGGAGGGTGGAGTGGATAGGTGGAAAAGAAGATAGGCAGGTAGGACAAGTCATGGGGACAGTGCTGAGCTGGAAGTTTGGAACTGGGGTGAGGTGGGGGAAGGGGAAA
>NC_057714.1:6022339-6029084 GCF_004010195.1 Chiloscyllium plagiosum | reverse complement strand
CCAACACCACCACCCCCCCCCCCCCCCCCCCCCCCCCCCCACCATCACCCCAACCATCCCGAGGTTTTGGTCACCTTCCCACCTGACTCTGGAGCACCCACCCCCACTCCCGTCAACACAGATGAACCATATTTCAAAATCACGTGCACAATACTGCATTTGAACGTGTAAAGTGCATCTGTCTCCGTGTGCATGAACGTTCCAGAATGAGTGTTCATTCCCATTTGCCCCAGTTGCTGGTGTCAGCAAGCTCTACCGTCAGAGAAGGATGAGCAGTACACTCTCTCAATCATAATCACCATCACCAGAAGAATAAGAGAGCATTATTTTAGGATAACCTTTTTATGTTTATCATACATCATAGCTGTTTCACAAGACTAGTCTCCTGTCCTGCTAATATTACTACATTAAGCATTTCAGACAGCAGTCAAAAAGATGACAGAGAAAATGACAATACTCAAATTCCATGAACCTACATCTGTGACAACTGATGTGACTTATTGGACACGAACTGTTGTAAGATTTGAAAGCTAACTTATAGCTTCAAGAAGTTACAATCCTCCATGTTATAAATTACAATCAGCCCACAATTGTGCAGATAAGAGACTTGTTACATTTGGAATGCATAACAAATGGTGTGTGTATAATACAGTTAAACAAGACAGGAAGTCGAAGAGCAGCAGTTGTGAATAGGACAGTTTTATAATTGCTGCTTCAATTTTGTCGGAGCTGACCAACCTGTTTAATGGGATTTTTTTTTAAAGGGGGCAAATAAATGTGTCTGTGGGATTACTGTGAACTTGGCTGAGGGGGTCCTGCAAGAGTCCATTTTCAATTGACAAGAGGCTCCAAAGACCTCCAGTAGAATAAAGATAAAGCAGAAAGGTGGCTCAGTGGTTAGCACTGCTACCTCACAATGCCAGGGACCCGGTTCGATTCCACCCTCTGGAGACTATCGTGTGAAGTTTCCACGTTCTCTGCATGTCTACATGGGTTTCCTCTGAGTTCTCCTATTTCCCCTCTCAGTCCAAAGATGTGTAGACTAGGTGGATTAGCCATGAGTCTGGATGGGATGCCCTTCGGAGGGTTGGTGTGGACTTGATGGACCAAATAGCCTGCTTCCACACTGTAGGGATTCAATGATTTATGATTTGAAGTCGCCATAGACCTCCCAGACCATACAGGTGCTCCGTCAGTGGAGAAATGAAAAGGTGGTGGTTCACTCTGAGAGTCACCACACCTCAGGCAAGGGGAAGAAATTGAGAATGAGAATCCTTCATGGTAACCACAAAATTGCACCCTTGCTGTTGGTATCCCTCTGCATTGTAAAGCACTCACCCACCCAACAAAGCTAACTGACCCATAGCCGATGAATGCAACTTGAAGATTAAATTGATTTTGATTGGGAAGGTAAGAGATCCCACTACCAGAAACCAAGTGGGAGGATTTTAGAACTGGGCATAATGCCACGTCTGCCGTGGGTGATGGGGATATGCTTGTGGTTGTGTCAGACATAGCTTTGTTCTGTGAATTATTTGAAGAATAAGTTACCTTATTTTATTTGAAGCATTTGGCATAAATTCATGTGTAATTTGTGTGGGTTCTGATTCATGTTAAAGTGAAAATCTCAGAACATGAAGTCTTGTTGGAAATCCCTTGATTTAGGACACATTTGAATCAGTTTGGTTGACTGCCCATGATGAGTGGAACAAGATTCCATTTGGAGCGCTGAAGGCACCAAACGTTCCAGAGCTTTTTCTGTACACTGGTGTATTTAAGAGTTCTTCATGTCTCTCCCATCCCAAGGGAGACAAAGACAAGTCATTTACTACCATGTAACAAAATTGTAGTCGCTTCACAAAATACATTTATTCTGTACATGATAAAATGCAATAAAGTTAAAGGGCCAAAACATCAATATTTTATCTAATAATGAGAAATATATTATTTCTGTGATATATATGAAAACTTATTTATTTTCTTCATGCACTGATAGGAAAATAATATGCAAGAATCCATTATAAATAGACTTGGGGAAGAAACTCCATCCCACCATCCTGCATAATTCCACTTTCTTTTCCACTTTGATCATCACAAGGTTGTTTGGATTTTCATCTTACTAAATCTCAGCCAGATTTCTGCTATTTAATGGTATTCTACACCATTGTGTGTGTGTGTGTGTGTTTCAAAATTACCCTTGATCCTCATTATCTCTTAAGTATGCCTTTTTTAAAATTCCTTTTTTGTTCTCCTTGGAAATTGCATAAAAGTGATCCTTTTTAGCATTTAAAACTGTAGTGCTGGTGGTTTTACACAGACATTTTTATGTAGTTATGTAAGCTGCTGCAATGCCTTAATTATCCTTCATGTTCAAAGTTTAGTCATAATTTTGAGTGATTTTCAGCAACAAATATTCCTGATCTGGTCATTGCACTGTTTGCTTCAAAACAGATAATGTTTATACTAAATGTATTTACTTTTGATGCAATTTAGATTCATTTTAAATTGACTTGTTTGGTTAATGACCTCGCTTTCTACAGCCTTCTTTCTCACAGTATTCTCCCTCATATCAGTGATCTCTATTCATGATCCAACAATAACCTTGTTTCCTTCTCATCCTAGAATGTCCTTCATTTTGTATGTCCACCGATGTGTAATCTGGGCAAAAGTGAGGACTGCAAATGCTGGAGATCAGAGTCGAGAGTGTAGTGCTGGAAAAGAATAGCAGATCAGGCAGCATCCGAGGAGCAGGAGAATCGACGTTTTGGGCATAAGCTCTTTATCATCAATGAGGCTTGTGGGCCGGGGGCTGAGAGATAAATGGGAGGGGCGTAAGGTTGAGGGGAAGGTAGCTGAGAAAGTGATAGGTGGATGAAGGTGTGGGAGAATGTGATAGGGCAGAGGGGAAAGTGATGGACAGGTCTGGAGGGTGGTGCAGAGTTGGAGGCTTGGGACCAGGATAATGTGGGGGAAGGGAAATGAGGAAGCTAGTGAAATCCACAGTTATCCCATGTAGTTGCAGTGTCCCAAGGTGGAATATGAGGCGTTCTTCCTCCAGGCGTCGGGTAGTAACGGTTTGGCGATGGACGAGGCCGAAGACTTGCATGTCTTTGATGGAGGGGGAGTTGATGGGGCGGTAGGGTGCATGTGTGCGGGTGTCCCAGAGATGTTCTCTGAAACGGTCCGCAAGAAGGCGTTCCCCTCTCCCTGATGTGGAGGAGACCACATCGGGTGCAATGGATGCAGTAGGTGACATTGGTAGAGGTACAGGTAAATTTCTGACTGATGTGGAAGGGTCCTTTGGGGCCTTGGACAGAGGTGAGGGTAGTGGTGTGGGCGCAGGTTTTGCACTTCCTGCAGTGGCAGGGAAAGGTGCCAGGAGTGGGGTGTGTGCTGGTGAGGGGGGGGGGGTGGGGAGGCGTGGACCTGACGAGGGAGTCGTGGAGGGAATGATCTCTCTGGAATGCTGGTAAGGGTAGGGAGGGAAATGCATCTTTTGGTGGTGGGGTCTGTTTGGAGGTGGCAGAAGTAGCGGAGGGTGATGCAATGTATGCGGAGGCTGGTGGGTTGGAAGGTGAGCACAGCAGGTAAGGCAGTATTTGAGGACCAAGAGAGTCAACATTTCGAGCTTGACCTTCATCCTCAGGTGCTAGGGGGGGGGGATTGATTGGTTGGTTGAACACTTTGGTTGAAGATGGTTACAGAAGCTTCAGCCAGCTTTCTCTTATATACCTGACTGTGCAACTGATCACATTCGTGGAATTTCCTCCTCACGTTAGTTGTTCAGTTTGCCATAACAACTACCACCAACAGATTTAGATGGATTGCAGAGCTCTGATCTAATCTGTTTGCAGTATTACCTAGCTGTGTACAAAGCATATTGCTTTTACTGTGTAGCAGACATATAGTCTTGTATCTGGCTTCACTGCATTGGCAGCTTTTTTTTAGGTATGCCTAGTTGTTCCTCCCACCAGGCCCCCCCCCACACCTCCTCCAACCAAGTTCAATCGCCTGGTTTGATAGGGGAATGGAAGAATGAGACGTATACCTGGCCATGAGGTTAATGATCCTGGTGGAAAACAATTCTGTTGAAGATGGCCTACTGCACCTCAGTCCCGAAACTGCTCCATTTCACGTGTTGGCGAAATGAAATTTGCATGTTAACATGATACAGCGTGCCATCAATGTGAAAATGGGACTTTTTCCCCCTCCCAGTTCTGTGTGATGGTCACTCCTGCATGCACTGCCTTGAAAAGATGCATCTACAACAGGATAGGTCGGAGAAGACTAGGTAGTGATATAAGGTCTTGGATATTCAGAGTGCAGTATGTGCTGCTGTCACCTGTAATTCTTCTGAGTCGTTTGCAACATGGAAGAGCATTTATTTTGCAGCTGTGGGAGGTTGGTATGTGGTAACAAGCAGGAATTTCCTTGCCCATTTTTGACCTGTTCTTGTGAGACTGCCTTTGGCTCTCATGTAATATTGATGATTCCCAGTGATCTTCCCTTTCAACCGTTGCTCAAAATACATGGCAGCAGTGATTTCACTGCCAGAATGGCAGGGAGAATTCCATCAGTGGGCAACCCATCAGATAGAAGTCAACCCGATAAGCAGATGCATAGAATCTGTGAGGAACTCCTTGTAAAACAATGGTCTGGTTCTTTCTTGCACTTCCAGCTGATGACTTTGCTTTCCAGGTTAATGCAGGAGAGAACAGCCTGCAATTAGAAGGATAGCATGTCGTGTAAGAAAGAATGAAAGGAAAGTAAGTGAGTGACGCTTATGCATAGAAGTGTGTGCCAGTTATTTCAGAAGAAAAATCTTTTGTTGACTGTTGTGTTGTCCCAAGTTAAATCCTATAGTGTCGAGCAAATTTAATGGAAGATTCTTAGTTATTCGGGATAATGAAGATATTTTCTAATTCTCCTTCAGTGTCAGTCCAATATGACATAGATCAAAACAAATACTTCCTGACTGCATCCCCTAGTAAGTGAATTCATAAGACTCCATATATTGATTCCAGAGCCCATGGAATCTCATGGTTTCAGATTAAACGTGGTCACGGAACTCTTCAGCTGGTTACCATGTACTATCCTCCCTGTGCTGATGAATCAGTACTGTTCCATATTGAGCAACACTTGGCATAAGCATTGAGGGATGGCAGCTGGAATAGCCACTTGAATAGTAATACAGTGACTCAGGCTAATGATGTGGGAACAAGGTTTTGAATCCCAGCATGGTAGATGGTAAAATCTGATTTGGATTAATATATCTGAAATTAAAAAAAAAACTAGCCATCAAGTGATCAGAAATCTGAGGAGGAAGTGGAAACAGCAGATACTGGAGATTCAGAGTCGAGAATGTGGTGCTGGAAAAGCACAGCAGGTCAGGCAGCATCCGAGGAGCAGGAGAATCGACGTTTCATGCATCAGGAATTCCTGATGAAGGGCTTATGCCTGAAACAATGATTCTCCAGCTCATCGGATGCTGCCTGACGTGCTGTGCTTTTCCAGCACCACACTCTCTCTACCCTTACCTCTGAGCCTCTGTCCCACTGGTCTTGAGGTGTATAATAGGATGCTTGAATGGGTTGATTTAAAAACTATCCACATTTACTCCCTTTGGATATTGATGTGGGTGGCACAGTGGCACAGTGGTTAGCACTGCTGCCTCACAGCGCCAGAGACCCGGGTTCAATTCCCGCCTCAGGCGACTGACTGTGTGGAGTTTGCACGTTCTCCCCGTGTCTGCGTGGGTTTCCTCCGGGTGCTCCGGTTTCCTCCCACAGTCACAAAGATGTGCACGTCAGGTGAATTGGCCATGCTAAATTGCCCATATTGTTAGGTAAAGGGGTAAATGTACCGGAATGGGTGGGTTACGCTTCGGCGGGTCAGTGTGGACTTGTTGGGCCGAAGGGCCTGTTTCCACACTGTAAGTAATCTAACCTAATCTAAAGCTCAACTGTCATTGTGTGACATCATTAAATTGGGTGAAGCAGATGCAACTTCAAGATGAGCTTATTACCAAGGCCCTGTTTTGGCACGGTGGTAGGATCCCTATCCCTGGACCGGGTGACTTGGCTTAAAGTCCCATCTGCTCTAGAGGTGTGTATTAATATCTCTGAACAGGTTGATTAGATACAAAAAGATATAGCCTCATTCAGAACTATTACATCAAGATTTCACAAATGGGGTCCCAAGTTGAAATTTTGAGTTTACAACCTCCAAGGTAGCAATAGCCACCATACAACTCTGAGTTATAATAGCTGCTCTCCTGTTCTATGATACGGCCCCCATTTTTTCAAACTGCACATCTCCTGCACTTTTGCGAATCTGCCTGTCCCGCTGCTGTGACTGAGGGGATTACAGCAGTTTTCGGGACTTGAAATGGTGTGACAGTGGGAAAACCTTTGGGAAGCACAACAACCAAGCAGCATGCTTCCCGCCCCCACGCCGATCCCTGTCCCCCACTCCAATCCCCGCCCCCACTCCCAGCTCCAGTCCCACACCAGGTCCTAGCTCACAGCCTTGCTGTATTTTCACCTGACTGCCTCGGCCGACACATTGTCTCAGCCTGCCCCTGCCCCAGCGAACTCATCTCTGCATACCTTGACACAGTCCTGTCCCTCTTAGTCCAAGAACACCCCACCTACGTTCGAGATACCACCCACGCCCTCCACCTCCTCCATGATTTTTGCTTCCCCGGCCCCCAACGCCTTATCTTCACCATGGACATCCAGTCCCT
>NC_057714.1:6008417-6021764 GCF_004010195.1 Chiloscyllium plagiosum | reverse complement strand
GCCACCTCCAAACAGACCCCACCACCAGGGATATATTTCCCTCCCCACTTCTATCAGCGTTCCGGAAAGACCACTCCCTTCGCGACTCCCTCGTCAGGTCCACACCCCCCCACCAACCCAACCTCCACTCCCGACAGCTTCCCCTGCAACCACAAGAAATGCAAAACTTGCGCCCACACCTCCCCCCTCACTTCCCTCCAAGGCCCCAAGGGATCCTTCTATATCCGTCACACATTCACCTGCACCTACACACACATCATTGACTGCATCCGCTGCACCTGATGTTGCCTCCTCTACATTGGGGAGACAGGCCGCCTACTTGCGGAACGTTTCAGAGAACACCTCTGGGACACCCGCACCAACCAACCCAACCGCCCCGTGGCTGAACACTTTAACTCCCCCTCCCACTCCGCCAAGGACATGCAGGTCCTTGGCCTCCTCCATCGCCAGACCATAGCAACACGACGGCTGGAGGAAAGCGCCTCATCTTCTGCCTAGGAACCCTCCAACCACAAGGGATGAATGCAGATATCTCCAGCTTTCTCATTTCCCCTCCCCCCATCTTTTCTCAGTCCCAACCCTCAGACACTGCACCACCTTCTTGACCTGCAGTCATCTTCCTGATCTCTCTGCCCCCATCCCCTCTCTGGCCTATCACCCTCACCTTAATCTCCTTCCACCTATCGTATTCCCAACTCCCCTCCCACAAGTCCCTCCTCCCTATCTTTTATCTTAGCCTGCTTGGCACACCCTCCTCATCCCTGAAGAAGGGCTTATGCCCAAAACGTCGATTCTCCTGCTCCTTGGATGCTGCCTGACCTGCTGCGCTTTTCCAGCAACACATTTTTAAGCTCTGCTCTCCAGCATCTGCAGTCCTCGCTTTCTCCGAAGCATTGTGATACCTACTTAGGCAGTAAGCTTTTACTCAATTCAGCATTTGACCCTTTCTTTAGCTATCCTTCTCAACTAATTGTGTAGGCATGATCTGCACTTAAGAGATGTGCAACCAAGGGAAATTATTGGTTGTCCACAGCTTTGCAATACCTTTTTTATAAGGAATATATGCTGGTCACTTGCACAATAGCAGCAAGGCATGATTAAACTCAGCACGATGGCTCAGTGGTTAGCACTGCTGCCTCTCAGCACCAGGGACCTGGGTTCAATTCCAGCCTCGGGAGACTGTATGGAGTTTGCACGTTTCTCCTGTGTCTGTGTAGGGTTTCTGGTTTCCTCTCATAGTCCAAAGATGTGTAGGTTAGATGGATCAACCATGCTAATTCTCCATGGTTTTCAGAGTTGTGTAGTTAAGTGGGTTAGCCATGGAAAATGGCTAGAGTAGGGGAATTGGCCTGGGTAGGATGATCTTTGGAGGGTTGGTGTGGGTTTGTTGGGCTGAATTGTCTGCTTCCACACTGTCGATTTTATGGAAAAGAAAAAACACAATAATTTACTAAAGTATCTGCCACTCTTCTTAAATGTTTGCAATAAATGAAGTGCATGCCTAAACTGTTTCTCCATGCATGCAGCATTACATACCCTTCTAGACAGAGAATTGCAACCAAACTCAGAAAAATGGTTCGTTGTAAAACTAATTAGGGAATTTACACTTTATTTTCTTGACTATTATTACTTGGAGTTTTATAGCTACTAGCACATTGATTTTATTTGGAGCTATTATAGGTGGATGTGGTGAGGATATAAATGACTATTGTGTGGAATTATTTTTATTGTCTCTCTCTGTCTTTCATTTTGCAAACCCTTTTTCTCCAAATCTCATTCTATTATTATACCATTCTTGTTTCTGATAGTTATAGTTCACCTTTCATTTGGCTTCAACCTGTGGTTTTGATTTAAATAGCTTTGAGTTGTTTCTGGTGATTAGTTGCTAAATACGCAGGCAGAAGAGCAATGCAATAGCGTTTGGTTCATTGAAAAATTTCTTTGCGATTTGTTGTATAATATATTCACATTAAACAGTTAAATATTTTGTATTACATCTAGTAAGACCCAGTGTCCCACCCCAAAACCACATTTGCCTGCTTATCTGGCATCCAGCTTCCCAGTTGCTTTCCTATCTGCCAGGCAGTAAGCCAGTAAGCTGTCAAGCAAGTGGCCTGCTATAAAAGTTTAAACAATGCCCTGTAGTTAATTTATGTAGAATATTTGGGAAATCCTTGCTTCCGAATTTTCTATGTAGCAGTTCTCCTCCTTCAGAGTGCTGAGGAAGTTTTTAGGTCCAATGAATAATGTGCACATGAATCATGGCAGCTTAAGTGAAGTATCAGAAGGTGCCCAGCACCTGATGATAAATCAAGTTCATCCTTCCATCTCTGTGGGCTGCTGCGAAATTTGATAGGTGGGGGAGTACTTGCCAATCTCCAGACCCCCTGCTTTACTGACTGAATGTTTCATATGCTTATCCTTTACCTGTATACTCTGAAATTAGGCTGCAGCAATGCTGGTGGCTGGAGATGGACACATGTAATCCCACTTATTGATGTGGGATGGGGCAGGGGTGGGGGGGGAACAGCGTGCTGGAAGGACTAATTCGAGGTTGTGTTGAGAATCCTTTCAGACAAAGGAGTTACATTTGCAATATCACTCTCTTTGTTGGTTGTCAATCAGAGGTTGAAGGCTATGCTAACTGTCATTTTTCACATAAAATTACATTTTTAGATCAAATGCTAGGTGACGTGCCACTTCCCCACAATACCTAGACAATGGAGAGCCTATCCATTCAGAAGCGCATCCATAGGAAAGATTTTTAAGTCTTGTACTTAAAATGATAATATATCTTTACCTATAATAACTCATAATATAGTAGATCAGTGTGTTGGCAGTGAGTTACAGAGAGCAAGCACCAAAATATGAAACGAAAACATAAACAACTAAAAGTAAGGAAATGCCAGTGCACTACCTGTCAAGCACTATTTGTACACTTAGCTTAATCACTTATGATGTGAAAGAACAGATTGACTTCAGGCTGTTTCAGCAGATATGGGCAGGGAATGTTTCACAATAGTTGGCTGACGTTGTTTGATTGCCTAAAGGGCATTCAAGGTATTTACAACTTCAAAATTGACTGTGCAGTGACTGTAGGGTGTAGAAAGAGAAAAGAAACCATACTTTGACTTGTTCAGGTTTGGCTGTGGAGGTAAGAAATGGTAACAAAAATTGTGCTGTACTTCATTCTAAAGCTTTGTACAAATTTGTAATAGACTTGATATTTTGAATATGTTATGCTTTTCAATTCTGCGTCAGACTCGAAATTGAAGCTAGATGATGTATTCATAATTTTTATACCTGGACTTTCATGCATCCAATAATTACAATTTTGGAAACAAACATTCTAATTCATTCACTGATGAAGGTGCAGTCTTCATTTTGACTTAGCCTAATATTTGCTAAGTAACTTGATGTGGTTAAAAATTGCATTTATTAGAATGAGTGGGACCCACATTGAACTCAGTTGAGGGTAACCACATACCACCTGTAGTCACATGTATGTTAGGTTAGTAAGAATTAACTGGATGAGTCTGTTGGCAGACCAGAATGTTTTAATGGTTACTTTTCTCTCCTAAGTCTCCACGGTAGCAGGTTTACTGAACTTAATTTCAGAGGTGAGACTTTACAGCTCTAGGCTGCTGGTCCACTCACATAACCATCAGAAGGAAAGAGCAAAAGAATGCTGCAGATAATGGAAATCTTGAAGAAAAAACAAAGAAAAATGTGGGAAGCACTGAATATATCACTATTTGTGGAAACAACAAATTATTTAGAATTTTGGTGTAAATGTTTTATCAAATTGATTATGTTTTTTTGCGACATGGCTTTGATTTGTTAGAGAACTCGGATCAAGGATATCTCAGAGGGTGCAGAATGTTCTAAAAGGGGAAAGGGCCCAGCAGGAGGCCATTGTACACATCGGAACCAACAACATGGGAAGGGAAAAGGATGAGATTCTAAAGGGAGAATATAGAGAGTTAGGCAGGAATTTAAAAAGGTCCTCAAGGGTAGTAATATCTGGATTACTCCTGGTGCTGCAAGCTAGTGAGGGCAGGAATAGGAGGATAGAGCAGATGAATGCATGGCTGAGGAGCTGGTGTACGGGAGAAGGACTCACATTTTTTGGGATCATTGGAATCTCTTTTGGGGTAGAAATGACTTGTACAAAAAGGACAGATTGCACCTAAGTTGGAAGGGGACTACTAGACTGGCAGGGAGATTTGCTCAAGCTGCTTGGGATGATTTAAACTAGTAGGGGGGTGGGACCCAGGGAGATAGTGAGGAAAGAGATCAATCTGAGACTGATACAGTTGGGAAAAGGAGCGAGTCAAACAGTCAGGGCAGGCAGGGACAAAGCAGAGCACAAAATAGGACTGGTAAATTAAACTGCATTTATTTCAATGCAAGGAGCCTAACAGGGAAGGCATTTATTTCAATGCAAGGAGCCTAACAGGGAAGGCGGATGAACTCAGTGTATGGTTAGGAACATGGGACTGGGATAGCATAGCAATTACAGAAACATGGCTCAGGGATGGGCAGGACTGGCAGCTTAATGTTTCAGGATACAAATGCTACAGGAAGGATAGAAAGGGAGGCAAGAGAGGAGGGGGAGTGGCATTTTTGATTATGGATAGCATTACAGCTGTACTGAGGGAGGATATTCCTGGAAATACATCCAAGGAAGTTATTTGGGTGGAACTGAGAAATAAGAAAGGGGTGATCACCTTATTGGGATTGTATTATAGACCCCCTAATACTCAGAGGGAAATATTAAGAAACAAACTTGTAAGGAGATCTCAGCTATCTGTAAGAATAATAGGGTGGTTATGGTAGGGGATTTTAACTTTCCAATCATAGACTGGGACTGCCATAATGTTAAGGGTTTAGATGGAGAGGAACTTGTTAAGCATGCACAAGAAAATTTTCTGTTTGGACGGGGTTGGGGTCAGATGGCTGGTGGGATTGGACGAGGTTGGGGTTGGATGAGGGCATGGGGAGACTGCTGCTGCCTAGTCTCCTGAATGGGGAGTACACTTAGCAAGTGCTGGCTGTGTCAATCCCATTGAACTGAATGAGGGGTGCTGCAGGTCCCTTACACACAAGTATGTGTCTGCTCAGAAACCAACCCTGAGGCAGAGCGAGGGAGCAAAGCAGGCACAATGAGGAAAAAGGAAACTTCAGAAAACTGAGTCCCAGAGGAGAGGCACTGAATCAATTAACCGAATAATCAATTGCCTGAATGAAATAGTGCCCACCCATCTCGTTTGGATAATTGAGTTTCCTCTGTATTCCTGTTAGGGTGAAAGGAAAGGCTGGTTGATGTAAGGAATGCTGGATGATGAAAGAAATTGAGGGTTTGGTTAAGAAAAAGAAGGAAGCGTATGTCAGGTATAAGCAGGATCGATTTGAGTGAATCCTTAGAGTATAAAGGTAGGAGGAGTATACTTAAGAGGGAAATCAGAAGGACAAAAGGGGGACATGCGATAGCTTTGGCAAATCGAGTTAAGGAGAACCAAAGGGTTTTTACAAATACATTAAGGACAAAAGGGTCACTGGGGAGAGAATAGGGCCCATCAATGATCAGCAAGGCGGCCTTTGTGTGGAGCCGCAGGAGACTGGGCAGATACTAAATGAGTATTTTGCATCAGTGTTTATTGTGGAAAAGGATATAGAAGATATAGAAAGTAGCAAAATAGATGGTGACCACTTGAAAAATGTCCATATTACAGAGGAGGAAGTTCTGGATGTCTTGCATAAAAGTAGATAAATCCTGAGAACCTGATCAGGTGTACCTTAGAGCTTTATGGAAGCGAGGGAAGTGATTGCTGGGCCTCTTCCTGAGATATTTGTATCATCAATAGTCACAGATGAGGTGCCGGAAGACTGGAGGTTGGCTAGCGTGGTGCCATTATTTAAGAAAGGTGGTAAGGACAAGCCAGGGAACTTATAGACCAGTGAGCCTGATGTCGGTGGTGGGCAAGTTGTTGGAGGGAATCCTGATGGACAGGATATACGTGTATTTGGAAAGACAAGGACTGATTAGGGATAGCATGGTTTTGTGCGTGGGAAATCATGCCTCACCAACTTGATTGAGTACTTTGAAGAGGTAACAAAGAGGATTGATGAGGGCAGAGCAGTAGACGTGATCTATATGGACTTTAGTAAGGCGTTCGACAAGGTTCCCCATGGGAGACTGGTTCGCAAGGTTTGGTCTCATGGAATACAGGGAGAACTAGCCATTTGGATACAGAACTAGCTCAGAGATAGAACACTGAGGGTGGAGATGAAAGGTTGTTTTTCAGACTGGAGGCCTGTGACCAGTGGAGTGCCACAAGGATCGGTGCTGGGTCCACTACTTTTCATTATTTCTATAAATGATTTGGATGTGAACAGAAGATGTATAGTTAGTAAGTTTGCAGATGACACCAAAATGGGAGATGTAGTGGAGAATGAAGAAGGTTACCTCCGGTTACAACAGGATCTTGAGCAGATGGGCAAATGAGCTGACAAGTGGCAGATAAATGTGATATGCTGCATTTTGGGAAAGCAAATCTTAGCAGGACTTATACACTTAATGGTAAAGTCCTAGGGAGTGTTGCTGAACAAAGAGATCTTGGAGAGGAGGTTCATAGCTCCTTGAAAGTGGAGCCGCAGGTAGATCGGATAGTGAAGAAGGCATTTGGTATGCCTTCCTTTATTGGTCAGAGTATTGAGTACAGGAGTTGGGAGGTCATGTTGCGGCTGTACAGGACATTGGTTAGGCCACTGTTGGAATATTGCGTGCAATTCTGGTCTCCTTCCTATCGGAACGATGTTGTGAAACTTGAAAGGGTTCAGAAAAGATTTACAAGGATGTTGTCAGGGTTGGAGGATCTGAGCAACAGGGAGAGGCTGAACAGGCTGGGGCTGTTTTCCCTGGAGCATCAGAGGCTGAGGGGTGACCTCATAGAGGTTTACAAAATTATGAGGGGCATGGATAGGATAAATAGACAAAGTCTTTTCCCTGGGGTGCGGGAGTCCAGAACTAGAGGGCATAGGTTTAGGGTGAGAGGAGAAAGATATAAAAGAGACCTAAGGGGCAATGTTTTCACGCAGAGGGTGGTACATGTATGGAATGAGCTGACAGAGGATGTGGTGGAGGCTGGTACAATTGCAACATTTAAGAGGCATCTGGATGGATATGAGTAGGAAGGGTTTGGAGGGACATAGGCCGGGTGCTGGCAGGTGGGACTAGATTGGGTTGGGATATCTGGTTGGCATGGACGGGTTGGACAGAAGGGTCTGTTTCCATGCTGTACATCTCTATGACTCTATGTCTCTTTAAAAAATATGTGCTCTACATTTCCTTACATTTACAACAATAGAACTTTTTTTCTCTAATAACTCTTTCCTGAAGAAAACAAAACTCTGTACTTGTGTAGTATTTCGAAAGTTGATTTTCCATATTATTTGAGTTGGCCAATCACTACCTGATTAAGTGCTTCCTAATCGACCTCCTCCAGTCATATTATTGTACTCTGCCTAAACAGTGCGACATGAACCAGCCCTCCTAGCTCAGAAGTAGGGACTCTGCCACTGTGTTCACAGTATTACCTCCATGTGTGAGGTCTTTGAAATGTTACCACCATTTACTTAATCGTTAATGGACCAGGACTTGCTGGAGTAGCAGATGTTATTGAGTACCCACTTAGTCATTTATTACAATAGTCTTCAGATTAAAATAGTTTGCTTTCAAACTATTATTGAAGTTTTATGTTATTGAAGTTTTAGCTGAAGAGAACATGGCAACAACACAGCATCTGGAACAGTGTTTTAACAACCGGATCAATGAGAATTAAGGATTTTAGGAAAAAGGTGCAGAAAGACAAAATGAGCCTGAATTAGAGTGAATGTATTCTATTTCAAATCAGGCAAACAGAAATAAATAAACAGGATACGAAAGATTAGAATGAGAGAAAATAAGTAGTCAGAACAGGAAAGAAAGAAAATAAATCTTAAATGCTCCAACAAAAAAGTCACTACATTTCGGAATGAAATTCTCACATTAAAAGAAATTCACTTTCTAGGCCAGAAAGACTGATTGTTGTTAATTAGTAACAAATTCCCATTAAAAGTTACTTGCACAACTAATATTTTAACTTTAATTATTTTAACTAATATTTTAACAAAGAAACATTTTAACTTTCTCTGTGTTAATGTACAAATAAAACAGCCATAATGCATGTGCCATTTTCATGGAGCCAGCAGCAGAGTTACAATTCATCAAACATCTTGTGGGGTGTTTTCAATTCAGGGAGCACCTCTTCCTTTCTACAAGCTGATGGTTGATTTCACATTAATAATAGCATATGTTATTCAGCACATCCAGTCCAGAAAATTAAATATACTTCATGAAGTGACAATATAGCAAAAGCAAAATCCTGTTTAAAACCAGAATTAAAAATAGAAAATCCTAGAAAGACTCAGCAGGCCTGACAACATCTACATAGAGATAAACAGAGCTATGTTTTGAATCTGTGACACTGAATTGTAGTCCCCTGTACCATCTCGGCTCGGAGATGCTTAAAAAACATATCTCGATCAGTGTCGAGAGTGTGGTCCTGGAAAAGCGCAGCAGGTCAAGCAGCATCCGAGGAGCAGGAAAATCGGCGTTTCGGGCAAAACCCCTTCACAAACCTCATTCCTGATGATGAAGGGTTCTTGCCCGAAACATCAATTCTCCTGTTCCTCGGCTGCTGCCTGACCTGCTGTGCTTTTCTCGGCTCGGAGATGCTTAAAAAACATCAGTGTCGAGAGTGTGGTCCTGGAAAAGTGCAGCAGTTCAAGCAGCATCCGAGGAGCAGGAAAATCGGCATTTCGGGCATAACCCCTTCACAAACCTCATTCCTGATGATGAAGGGTTCTTGCCCGAAACATCAATTCTCCTGTTCCTCGGCTGCTGCCTGACCTGCTGTGCTTTTCCAGCAGCACACTCTGGACACTGATCGCCAGCATCTGCAGTCCTCATTTTCTCCTCCTCAAAAAAACATACAGCAGAGTCTAAATGATTAGTGGTCAATTAATTTCAACATATGTTCTCCTAAGTTGCAAATAAATGCATGAATGTAGTAAGACTGCTCTTTTGAGTAAAATACAACAGGGAAAAACTTAAAATCTTGATGCCAGACTAGACTCTGCAGTCTTTTCGAGATATAAGGATAGTGGAGCACACTCATGACTATACAATGCTGCAACAACTTGTCATTGATTTTACATATGGCCTAACTCTTTCCTTACAGGTAACAAAGTTTCCAATTCACCAACACAAAAAAAAATCCTTAATAGCTGACATTTCTGTGAAAAAGGCCAAGGTTTGGTATTTGTGGTCATCTGAAGTGTCATTTGATACCAAGGGGTAAACCCAAACAACACATGCAAAAAAGAGGAGGATGAAATTAATTACCATTGTTGCCTGGGCATACTCTAGTGAGCACTGATGATGCACCCCCATTTTCAATAAAGTCCTTTCCAGAACTTTATAATTACTAGAAAAGATTGACACAACTACCTATTAAAAACATCATCAAGTAAAACTACTTGACATTTAGATTATTTGTTTGAATAGCTAGACATCAAAAGGCTGAAACGTTTCAAAGGGTACTGATACTCTTGCGCGAGAACCAGTAGAGTCATAGAGATGTACAGCACAGAAACAGACATGCCTCTTAAATGTTGCAATTGTACCAGCCTCCACCACATCCCCTGGCAGCTCATTCCAGACACGTACCACCCTCTGTGTGAAAAAGTTGCCCCTTAGGTCTCTTTTATATCTTTCCCCTCTCACCCTAAACCTATGCCCTCTAGTTCTGGACTCCCTGACCCCAGGGAAAAGACTTTGTCTATTTACCCTATCCACGCCCCTCATCTGAAGAAAAGTTACACCAAAACATTGACTTCTCCACCTCCTGACATGGTCTGGCTTGCTGTGTTCTTCCATCCTCCTGCCTTCTATTTTGCCACCCTTAACCAGACAGACTTCCACACCTTGACCAGCCTCCTGGACATGTCCCCATTACACTCAAGCTCCTCTGCCTAGGTCATCCTTCAGCCCCTGTGCAACTGAAACTACCACCACCTGATCTCCACCCAGTACAAAAGAGGAGGACACTGTGCAAAAGAGGACAAAGCAGTGGCTACTTGCCCCAACATCCAGTAAACACAGTACCTCACCTGTTACTCGCCTGTTGAAGCAAATGGACTTTCCTATGCCTGCTACTTTGAAGCTCCATCTGCCTTTAACATTGCGAACCTAGTTGCAACCTTTTGACTCAGAGACAAGAGTGCTGCCAAATAAACCACAACTGAATGATGACACCTTGAACATACTGCAGGATAATGCACATTATGCTTTCAGCGCACTAGATATTGAACAAGTACAATTTTGGAGACCTTATCTTTCACCCCGGGTCTGACATCTACTTGTTCAAGTAGACTATAAGTATTCTGCAGCACTACTTTTGTTGTTTATAGGGACTCCTGTTAGACATGCTGAAAAATCACCTGAAAGTTTGCATCATTATCACTTCTGGGCAACATTGTGACTCATGTTTCTAACCTCATTCACATCTCATGAGAAATAGCAGATCAGCGATGTCGTTGTGGTTTGTGAGATTGTGTGTACTGGCTGTGATGTTTAACTACACAAGTGGCTACACTTACAGGTAATTATTTGCATGTGAAGTGAGTGTTGGAATGTTTATTGAATGTGCAATAAGGCAATATTATAAATCCTGCCTTTGTACTTTATTTGTCCTCTTGAGGAGAAGATCATGCATTACTGTAATTCCACTGTTTCCTTCTGTAAATACATTGTCATCTCAACAGCATTAAAGCACTTCACTGGATTTTAATCAATTTAAGCATGTTTCCTTTGGTAATCATGAGTTCTGTTCATAACAGGTTTAAAGTGTTTGAGTGTCCTGTTTAGGTACCCATGAAATGTGATGCCACTTCAATCACTTTGCAAATTTATTTGAGTGTGGTTTCTGCGATGAATTGAAGATTGAATTTTTTGCATGAAATATATTAATTTAACAACTGTGAATTAACCAGCTACATACGATGCTCCGATTAGACTTTAACCTGCTACTGTATATACTCATGTAAAATTCGATCTCATGTAAAAGTTGACCCCTTATTTTTGGCCAAAACAGTCTTGTATTTTCCGTATATATCATGTAAATGTTGACCCTACTGTATCACATTAAAAACAACTTACAAAGGAAACTGCATGTTCCCATTAGGAGAAAATGGGGACTGCAGATGCTGGAGATCAGAGGAGAAGGAGAATCGACGTTTCTGGCATAAGCCCTTCATCAGGAAAGGGCTTATGCCCGAAACGTCGATTCTCATGCTCCTCGGATGCTGCCTGACCTGTGCTTTTCCAGCACTACACTCTGCATGTTCCCATTAACCCACTTAAAAGAAATCGCATTCATTCATTCAGGTAACTCTCTTCATCGCTTTTTGTTTACTATACTGTGTCTCCGTTCCTCCCTCCCTCCATCCCTCACCCGGTTTACTACAGCACATTTTGATTGATTCATTCGTTCATTCAGACTGGTACAAAATCTATTGGTACATGTTGCACTTTATTCACCATATATCCAAAACTTAATATCATTAAAAGGTTAATCATTTAAATTGTGCCATTATATCTGAATAAAAGTGAGATATATTAGCTACATATATCTTTAATTCTTTGACAAATTTGTTAATGTTATTGAGGTTCATTACATACGAGAATAAAGGGGAGGTAAACCGAAGAATTTGGCGAGAAAGTTCAAGACGCTTATCCATTCAGAATTTAGTAAGTGTTCCATTTTAAGTGTGCCATTATCCCAGGCCGTGATGATGCTAAACAGTGCGATTTTGCTGGATTTCAGTGAATCTCTGACATGTTAAGTTTTCATACCGGTATATATAAATAAAATTTACTACCAGTAATTCACTCTTGTTTCTCTTGCCTTTATCTGGTAATTACCTTTACTTAAATTCATTGTGTTTTACTTCTTTACCTGGTATCAAATCGACCTCTGCTAATAATATGGTATTTCGAACTGCAGCATGAATTTCAGCCCCTCAAACCAGTGTCTGTATAATAGTCGACCCTATAAGTTGAACGTTTAAAGATGGTCTAAAAAGTTCAATTTTATGCAAGTATATGCGGTAATTCTAATTTATTCATTTATAGAAGTACTATGGCTAGAAAACTTTGTTTTGTCAGGGAGATGAAAAGTTAGCAATGTGCCCTATACCATGTCATGTGTTCGTTTAAATCCATTTGCTTGGATGTGTTACAACATACCTCTGTGGCTATTACACCCTGAGGTGGGAATTGAACCCATAGCGACATTACCACTGTACCAGCAGTCCATTCTTTTTGCTTCAGTTGTTTGTCAACCAAAGAAAGAAAAATGTCATACCACTTATTTTTCTGTAAAGGCAGTGCACGTTAAGGATATTTAACTGAGATTTCAATTACCTTAGGTACTATTTAATCATCTTCTAAGTCTAATAACCTATGTTGATATGCATAGATCTCTCACCAATAGATACTGACTTACGCTGTCAGCATTTTACACACTTCATACGATTTAGAGCAAAGTGAGGGGATTAACTGTCAGCTAGCATTCTTGCAATTATTGATAGTGAATGCATTTCATTTTGCTGCCAGAATATCACTTCTCCCTCTTTTTTTTTCTATCCCCAATATTATACCTTGATTTGGAAATGTCCAAGATCTTAAATGTATTTCAAAACATCCCAATGTTTGGAAGGAACTACTTTTTTTTTAGATATTTGAAGAATATAGTGAGTGGGTGATAGGTGAAATATACACTGCAACAGCTTTAATTATTTGGTGTAGGGCCATTTCATTTTTGTGGTTGTTTCATTTTACATTCCTGATCAACAAATCACCTACAGGAAGCCTATTTGGCAACAGCTGGGCTGTTTTGTCCCTATCTCTACACCAGAAAGCCTGAGTTCAAGTACCATCTACTCCAGTGGTGTATAATAGCAACTCTGAACGGGTTGATTAGAAAATATCTATTTGACAATGGCAGCTTGCTGATTTGAAAGACACGAAATATGTTAAGCTTGAAAGAGTCTGACAGTCTTTCCACTGAACCTCATTTCCAAAGATTGGGCTGTGAATATCCATTGTATTGATCTACACTTATAGTTTAGGGTAAAGCACTGCTGAGGTTTGCCATTGCCTTCTGCAGGAAGGCTGACCAGGAAACTCTCCCATTCTTACTGCAAGGCATCAGGTTAATGGAAAAGGTTACAGGTTGAAAA
>NC_057714.1:5968821-6006227 GCF_004010195.1 Chiloscyllium plagiosum | reverse complement strand
AATCATGAACGGCATAGATAGAATAAGTCTTCAACCTAGGGTCCGGGAGTCCAGAACTAGAGGGCATAGGTTTAGGGTGAGAGGGGAAAGATATAAAAGAGACCTAAGGGGCAAACTTTTCAAACAGAAGGTGGTACGGGTATGGAATCAGCTGCCAGAGGAAGTGGCAACATTTAAGAGGCATCTGGATGGGTATATGAATAGGAAGGGTTTGGAGGGATATGGGCTAGGTGCTGGCAGGTGGGACTAGATTAGGTCGGGATATCTGGTCGGCATGGACGGGTTGGACCGAAGAGTATGTTTCCATGCTGTACATCTATGACTCTGAAGTTGTGGTTGATTTTGTTGGTCATTTTTGATACTCTTAACTTTGTCACTTTCCAGTGTTCTGCTGCATCAACACACTCTAAGAAATCAGTTTGACTCTGATTTCACTTCATGATTACAAAGTTTTTTCTTGTGGGGGTAGGGTGGCAGGAAGGAAGAGTTTGATGAGTCTCCGTCAAGTTGTTCAGTGAAGCATGAAAATCAAAATCTGGCTGCCAATAGTAGGTTACAAACTTAGAGAGGAGAAAACGAGGACTGCAGCTGCTGGAGATCAGAGTTGAGTATAGTGCTGGAAAAGCACAGCAGGTCAGGCAGCATCTGAGGAGCAAGAGAATCGATGTTTCGGGCATAAGTCATTCATCAGGAAAGCCCTTCATGCGCTCAACAAACAGGTTATCTCTACTGCGTCGGACATAAAAGAATGTAAATTTAAACAAACTTTCATGTACTTCCCTCAATATACTGGTTTCCTCAAACCTTCCAGAACCTTCTCCTGGCCTCTGGAACCACCCAGTTGCCATTAGCCATGCGGCCGCTTTCTCCATGACTGTTGGGCCATCAATGACGTCACCGCACCGCACCCTGCCGCCACCGCACGGCCTGCAGCCACTGCCGACCACACCACCTCCGAGATCGCTGTCTACCCAACTACCTCTACGACTGCCAAGAGGACTACCGCCACAGGTTCCCCTGGTGCCGCTAGATTCACCTGTACAGGCGTGATACCTTCCTTGCACGTCACTTCTCCCCCTGCCCGTTGCCGCAGTGGCAGCCACTTCCATTCTGCTGTAAGGCTCTATTGTTGGCATTACTTCCGTCGCCACTAACATCACCAGCCGAGTACCTAACCGAAACATTGCCCTCTCCGCTCGTGACACCACTTCTGCCCCTGTTAATACAGCCATAAGCACCACTTCTGCCCCTTTTTGTAAACGTCACTTCCCTTGGTGATGTCACTATGGACCTTATAACCACGCCCACTCAAGCTACTGTCGCCGCCCTTATCTTGAACTCCAAGTCCTAGCTCCCATCCCTGTCATGTCTTCACCATTCCCCCAGACCGCCCCTTCACTGAGGACGAACGTTTAGTCCTCAGTAAAAGCTTCCCCTTTATCCCTCTACAATCCCAGATTAATGAGTTTGACACATGCTGCGACCTTGAACATTTCTTCCGCCGCCTTCGCCTCCGGGCACACTTTTTCAACCAAGACACCTGCCCGCCCACCCACAGAGGACCCCTTCTCCCGCCTCCAACACACACCCCATCCATCTGGACACCCTGTGCCGGCCTGTTACCTGCCCTTGATCTCTTCATTTCAAACTGCCGCCGTGACATCAACCACCTCAACCTCTCCAACTCCCGCCCTCACAACGTGCAGCACTCTACTCTCTCCGCTCCAACCTCATTCCTGATGAAGGGCTTATGCTCGAAACATCCGTTCTCCTGCTCCTCGGATGCTGCCTGACCTGCTTTGCCTTCCCAGCACTACACTCTCGACTACAAACCTAGTGATTTAAATGTAAACACATTTGTTGGTCGCTAATGACCCAGTCAATAGTGCAAGATGTAACCTGTGCAAAGAAGATGACTCTGTTTTTTGATTTATAATACATTCTGTTCCAGGATATTAGTTACATAATCAAATGTAATGTTCTTTATCATAGACATGTGTTTTATATATAATATTTGAGAAATATATAAAAGCAGTCAGTTCAAAACTGGATAAAAACAAAATAAAACATTATTTTAAAATAAATTTGCAATTCTTGATCTAATATGTCGCCTTGTTTAAAGAATTGGCATATTTTATATTTCTATTCAAGGAAATCATTTCTTACATCTAAAGGCTACATTTCCTGAGTCAGCCATATGCTCAGCATGATCAGAACCCTGCCAAAAATACATTTCATAATAGGGCAATTTATGAGGTTGAGATACCGGAAGTTAGAGTACAAACTGAATAAAGAGATGACAGCATAATGTATTTGAAACTAAATCCTCAGGGACAAGAGTAGCCAACTAAACTTGAATTTGCCTATCTTATATTATGGCCATATCAGCTTCTTGATCATAACTCAATGTCCTTCCTCTATACTTCTCAACTTGGTGGCTTCTGTCAGATACAGTAGAATTGCACCATTTCTTAAAATGGTCACTAAAGTCTTGTAGAAGTGTGTTGGCACAAGATATTTTTGCCCTCCCTCCAAGTGGTATGTTTAGGCAAATGACATACACCATTCACAAGAAATTTGCTCCCTTAAACTCAAATTGCACCTTCATTTAACGTGGAGAAAAATGTGTCAACTCTTATTATATCTGAACAGAAATGGGTGAACCTACAGCTGACTGTTAAGAGGTCCCTTTCACAGGAGTCTAAAGGTCAAAGCTGTGCCCCAAGAATACTAATGGCAATGGCCATGCTGTTGTATCAAACATTTTTAGCCCTCTGTTTAGGGGTCTTTTTTTTTCATGTTATTTTGCAGATGTGTTGCGAACAGAAGTATTTGAGCATCAGTACAGCATTCTGTCAACTAGGAAAATAGTCAACTGAAAGATTAGTTGGAAAGATCACTTTTTGCATGACTTGAAAAATGAGTAGCATCAGGAAGGCAAAGTTTCAATACATCATTTAAATGTTTCTACATGCAAGTGTTCTCTGATCAGTGCAAGGAAAAATCTGAAGGTATCAATTAAATCGTCCAAGAAGACAGAGGCTGCTGCTCATAGTCTGCCATATTTTGTTTCAAGTACTGTCTAGTGTCTCAGGTCCATCTTCGATAGTTATACTTTAAGTGATATTGATCTCCACTGTGATCCCTGACATCAGTCCCAGCTCTTCCATGAGAATTTCAGTGCCCTAAGTAAGCGTAATGTTTGTTCAACTTCCTTTTTGGAACAGAGCCTTGGAAGTCCGAGTCGACAGGATCGGAAACCAGAATCTGACTTGTACAGAACATTGCCTTGGATTCAGAAGGAAAATCAGTCAGAATTACTGATGTCAGGGATGTGTTGTCACTGTCTAATGATCTCTGCTGGGGATGTGTTAAAGTGTTAGGTGATAAACAAGGTTAGGTTCAGTTTAATTTGTGGGTGGCACGGTGGCACAGTGGTTAGCACTGCTGCCTCACAGCGCCAGAGACCCGGGTTCAATTCCCGACTCAGGCAACTGTCTGTGTGGAGTTTGCACATTCTCCCCGTGTCTGCGTGGGTTTCCTCCGGGTGCTCCGGTTTCCTCCCACAGTCCAAAGATGTGTAGGTCAGTTGAATTGGCCATGCTAAATTGCCCATAGTGTTAGGTAAAGGGGTAAATGTAGGGGAATGGGTGTGTTATGCTTCAGCGGGTCGGTGTGGACTTGTTGGGCCGAAGGGCCTGTTTTCACACTGTAAGTAATCTAATCTAATCTTAATTTCTCTTCTGGTTGCATAATCTACAAGCATTCGTTAAGGCTAATATGACCAATGAGTAGAGCCTGAGGCAATCAAGGCAATTTGGTGCAACGTATCCATTCCAGTGTTTAGATATCTTGTTTAGTCAACCTCTCCGTGAATATTATGACACAATTGTAAAGCAGATGGGACTGGAACCTGGGCCTCCTGGCTCAGAGGCATCCTGAAAATTTAAGTTATACAGAAGTCTCCTCTCATCTCATTTGACAATGGCAGCATTATATTCTACCTCCCTCACTGGCAATTCTTAACTAGCTTCCTGTTAAAAGTTAAAAATCACACACCAGGTTATAGTCCAACAGTTTACTTGGAAACACTAGCTTTAAGAGTGCTGCTCCTAAAGCTATTGCTTCCAATGAAACCTGTTGGACTATAACCTGGTGTTGTGTGATTTTTAACTTTGTACACCCCAGTCCAACACTGGCACCTCCAAATCCAAGCTTCTCATTAAGTACATCTATGCAGTTTACCTCCAATGGAATGTGTTTTAGCACTTTACAATGATTGTCTGGGTAAATAAATTGCTGCTAAATTTCTTGTTGACTTTATTGGTGAGTATGCACCTCAGTTTTGGATTCCCTACAAATGGAAATATTGTCTTTAGATCGACTTTTTTCAAATTCACTGATAATATTAAAAACTTGAGAGGGAACATACTGTAGGAATGTTCAAGAAACTTGCTTCCTTCTGGACAATAGGAGGGATTAAAAGAAACATTGGAAGGCGAGAAAATTCTGTGAACAAAGCGTGGAGTTGTACATCTTCAGGTGCAACTGACTCCTCACCCCCATCAGCAAGAAGGCTTGCCCAATCAACCTCCAGTCAGCTATTTAAGAATTAATTGGCAAATCACGTACCTCAATACTGATGATGTGACCTGGCAAAAGCTGAGACCCAGCAGCTTCTGGACCTTAGGGATTGTTGCTGGAGGCACAGACTTTTGGGTCTCATACAGTGGGGCAAAGGTAATGGCTTTCAACAGCCAACTCTTTGCCTGCTATCCCTGACCTTTTTTAGCCCCAGGTTAGCAAGCAAGTCAAATCAAACATTTTTTAATATATCTGCTGGGAATGCAGAGAATCAGGCTAGTGGCCATTTGAGGCCTTTGTGCAGCTGTTAATAGACCACTTAGGGGGTTTAATTGGTGGCGAGCTAAGAAGATTGCCTAAGGACCTTCTCATGCAACACTGAATTACTGAGGCGGTGACGGGGATGAAGATTTCTTTTGGGGCCAACCAATTATTTCCCTTTTCATCAATTTCCACACCACCTTTAGGTAGAGATAATTGTGCCCTTATTTGGTAACTCTGATTACATGATGGCTTTAACAGTGAACTTGCCAATTTATAAAGCTAATGAACTTGCACATTAAAGGCCATTATCTGCACCTGGGGTCATTTATTTTTATAGGGACTGTTTATTTTGTCACTGATGCCCATGTGTTTAATTCGGGATTGCGTTTGATTAATGGGGATAATTTGATGGATGCAGCAACTAAATTTTGACAATGCAAGTTGTTTAAGTGTTCTAACTCCAGTAATTGAATGGAAATAACATGTGCTTAATGAACCTTTTAACTGTCCTGCTTGTCAGTACATGCATTGATTCTTCAAATAACTATATCCCAAAGGGAACATGCACTCTTGTTAAAAGATAATTAAACTTGAAATATGCTTTCAGATCAACTGAAATACCTTTAATGGTAATTCTCTCTCTGACATTTGAACAAACGTGGATCTTTTAAAAAAAAATTGAAGCTCTGACATTGACAGTTCGGGATAATGGTGGGTGGATAGAATTTTGCGTGGGTCTCCACATGGTATGAGGTTTCAAATCCATGGTGTGTGACTTTTCCTTGATCGATTCCCTGACTAAAAGTCAGTTTGGTTTGCAGGCATGGATGGTTGTACTTGGTGCGAGCTGCTCCCGTAATGTGGGAAAAGTCTGATCCCGAATTCTGGAGTAGATGGTGAGGAAATTCAGCCTCTGCTTAGTCAATAACTCATTCTCTCTCTGATCTGAAGTTTGAGCATTCAAGTCCGAACCCAGGATGTGAGAAAAATCAAGGTTAATAATCCAGTGCAGTCCTGAGGAAGTGCTGCATTGTTTAAGATGCGATCTATGGGTGGGTCATTAAATGAAAATTCTATCTGCTGTCTCGGTTGGATGTAAAGCATTCCACAAGAATATTTTTTTTTCTATTTTTTTAAAAAAAAGTGGAAAAGACTATCCTTGGTATGCTGGTGAGAATCTGTCAATCAGCATCAGTTTATCAGGTTATTAAGACTGTTTGTAAGGTCTTTGTTAGCAATTTGGCTGCTGTATTTCCTACATTAGAAAAATGCCTATGTTTCAAAAGCACTTAATTAGCTTTAAAGTACTTAGTATAGTCAGTGCTAGTGAAAAGTTCGATTATAAATGCAAAGCTTTTCTTATTGGCTCATTTTCTGTTTTCTTTTCTTTTTCTCTGTCTTTTTGTTTTATTAATTCTGTTTGCCTTTCTAACTCCCTCGCTCTCATTCTTTCATTCAATTTTCTTTTGTTCTTCCTTCATTAGATTTTTTGAGTCCCTACCTTGATTTCTACACAGTTGGTTCGGCCACTTTTGAAATATTGCGTTGCAATTCTGGTCTCCTTCCTATCGCAAGGATGTTGTGAAACTTGAAAGGGTTCAGAAAAGATTTAAAAGGATATTGCCAGGGTTGGAGGATTTGAACTATAGGAAGGGGCTGAACAGGCTGGGGCTGTTTTCCCTGGAGCGTCGGAGGCTGAGGGGCGACTTTACAGAGATTTATAAAATCATGAGGGGCTTAGATGGGGTAAATAGACAGTCTTTTCCCTGGGATGGGGGAGTCCAGAACGAGAGGGCATTAGGTTTAGGGTGAGAGGGGAAAGATATAAATGAGACCTAAGAGGCAACTGTTTCATGCAGAGGATGGTACGTGTATGGAATGAGCTGCCAGGGAAAGTGATGGAGGCTGGTTCAATTGCAGCACTTAAATGGCATCTGGATGGGTGTATGAATAGGAAGGGTTTGGAGGGATATGGGCCAAGTGCTGGCAAATGGGACTAGATTGAGTTGGGATATCTGGTCGTCATGGACGAGTTGGACCGAAGAGTCTGTTTCCTTGCTGTACATCCCTGACTCTATCTACAGGTATTTTTGGAGCAAATGATTGAGTGCAGTGCAAGTATTCCATTTTGCAGTGGTAACTCATGCAGGATCAATGACGAAGACATTCCTAGTACTTAGTACTCTACCATCTTGTGTTAGCACTCATAACTTGTCAAACTTGCAAAGTCCTCCTTACTGGAATAGCTATCCCTGATATCTTTATTCACAGAGAATCATACCTTACAAGCAATATCCTAGGCACCACTATTACTTCATAGGTATGTCCTACCTTACCAAAAGGACAGACCCCCAAAGATGGGGAACAGTAGTACATAACTGGAAGGGAGTTAACTTGGAGGTCTGAAACAGTCCCCTGACATTACCTCAAAGATGAGCAAAGAAAATTTCTATTAATTACCATATACCCCACCTGCTCTCAGCTGATGAATCAATGCTCCCCATGCTGAATGCCACTTGAAGAATGCACAGAGGGAGGCAAGGCATGAAATGTACTCTGGTTGAGGGATTTCAGTGTCCATCATGAAGAGTGGCTTCGTAGCATTTCAACTGAGTGAGCTGGTAGAGTCCTAAAGGACACAGCTGCTAGACTGGATCTGCAGCAAACGATAATTGACCTCATCTTTATCTATCAACCTGTAGCAGATGCATCTCTGCAGGCCAGCATTGGCAGGAGTGATGGCTGTAGAGTCCACGTGGAGACCAAGTCCTATCATCAGATTGAGCTTGCTCCCCATTGTTACATGTGGCCCCATCACTGTGTTGAAAGCGATAGATTTCAAACAAATCTAGTGATTCAAGACTGGTCATCATGAGGTGCCATGGGCCAGTTCAGTAGAGCCTGATTCCATCAGTAGAAGCAAAATTGTATTCAACCACAATCATAATCCGGTGACTAGCATTTCACCTAGATATGTTCAGTCCACAAAAAGCAAGGATAAAACCAAACTAGCCAATTGCTGCCCCGACAGATAACTGTTGTAAGCAAAGTAATGGAAGGTATTGTTGATAATGTTATCAAATGTAACTTACTCAACATTAAACTCAACCTGATTCCTGAAGCTCAGTTTGGGTAAGTTCCTGACATCATTACAGCCTTGCACCAAACATGGTCAGGACAGCTAAACTCCACGGGAAGTGAGGATGACTACCATCAGCATCAAGGCAGCATTTGATTGAGTGTTGCATCACAGAGCCCCAGCAAAACTAGAGTCAATGGCTACCAAAAGATAGCTCTCCACTTGTTGGAGTCAGACCGAGCATAAGGGAAGATGGTTGTGGTGGTTGCAGATGAGTCATTTCATCCATAGGACATCACTGCAGGTGTTCTTCATTTTAGTGTCCTCAGCCTATAAAACTTCCGGTGCTATATTGATACCATGCCTTCTATCAGAAAGTCAGTGGTAGGTTTATTTACTGAAGATTGTGCAATGTTCAGCACTATTCTTAACAACTGAAATGCTAAAACATTCATTGCCAAAATGTGGTAAGACCTAGACATCATTCAGGCTTACGCTGAAGAGGAGCAAATGACATTCATAGTACACAAATGCCAGGCAATGACCACCTTCAACAAGAGAGAATCCAACCATCTTTGCTTGATGTTCAATGGCATTTCCATTCCTGAATCGCCCACTATCAATATCCTAGAGGTTATTATTTAACTGGACCAGCCGTATAAATACTGTGGCTACAAGACCAAGTCAAGGAGTAGAGTTGATCTTTCTCTGCACCTTCTCTGTGGCTGTAGCACTATATTCTGCATTCTGTTCTATTACCCTGATGTACTTATCTAAGGTATGATTTGTCTGGTTAGCACACAATACTTTTCACTGTACCTTGGTACGTATGACAATAATTATAAATCAAATCTCCTGACTCCTCAGAAGTGTTTTTTTTTAATCAACAAAGCACAAGTCAGGAGAGTGATAGAGTACTCTTCACTTGTCTCAATGAGTGCAACTCCCAATGACTCTCCAGGAACACCGTATCATTCAGAACAGAGAATCCTGCTTGATTGGAATCCCATTTATCAGATTCAACATTCATTCCTGCCATTACCACCCACAGTGGCAGTACTGTGTACAAAATCTACAAAATGTAATGCAGCAACTCATCAAGGCTCCTATATCAGCAGTTTGAAACTCATGACCTCCATCATCGAGAAGACCAAGTCCAACACATGCTTGGGAACACCACCAACAACAGGTTCCACACCAAGGCACATAGTGTCCTAGGTTGGAAAAATATTTCTGTTCCTTCACTTGTTGTGATCAAAACCTTGGAAGTCCTTTCCTGGCAGCATTGTGAGTACACCTACCCCACCGATTATAGACCTTCAAGGAGACAGATCTCCAGGACCACCTTCAGGGTAATAGCTAGCGAGATCCACATCACATGAATGAATTATAAAGAAACTTAACTTAATTGCAATTGTGCTGCTCTTCCTTGAGGCTTTTCCTTGTCTGATTGATGCCCTTTAATTACAGAGTTGTGAAAAAGAAATATTTTGCTTACGAGCTTCCATCTCGCTAAGGAGGCTTCAGGCCAATCTACATCCAACAATCTACTGAGGCAGCTCTGTTCACATTTTGACAGCTCTGAAAAGTTCTACCACAGCTGCTGAGATGGAGCAGAACGTTGCACTACAATTAACAACACTCTCTGAACAAAGCCACTCTCAAACATCCTTAACAAAAGAAACATGACTTTCCCTATCACAAACAAAAGCAGAAATTGCTGGAAAAACTCAGCAGGTCTGGCAGCATCTGTGCAAAGAAAGTAGAGATAATGTTTTGAGTCTGGTGACTCTTCTTCAGAGCTGATAGTGAATAGGAAAAAGTGACATTTGTGCTGAATCCAAAGTGGTGAGGGGATAGTGAGTGGAAGGTGGAGATTGTGCCCAGAGAAAGAGAACGAAATGTAAAAGGGATAGATAACAAGGAGATTATGGATAGTAGGCCAGGACAGAAAAATAGGTGGATAAAAGCTAAGAGTGAGAAAAATAGGTGAGCTATGCTGGATGTGACCCATATAATTTGATAATGGGGCCTAGGGCTATGTGAAAATGGGTAACTGTACTAAAAGCAACCGATGTCATAACAGGACTGGGTGTGGGAGGGGTAAAAAGCATGGAAGGATGGAATCAGGCTCTAGAGATATTGAACTCAATGTTGAGTCTTTGAGGTGTCAGGATCCTCAAGCGGAAAATGAGATGCTGTTCTTCGTACTCACTCTGAGGCATGCTGGAACTCTACAGCAGGCCTGTGACAGAAATGTTGTAGTGCGAACCTGGTGATGTGGTGAATCGGCAGGTAGCTGGAAGCTTGGGTCATTTTTATGGACAGAATGTAGGTGTTCTGCAAAACAATCACCTAGTCTGCATTTTGTCTCCCCCGTGTAGAGAAGCCCAGATTGTGAACAATGAATACAATAGAGTAGACTGAATGAAGTACAGGTAGATTGCTGCTTCATCTGGGAGATATGTCTGGGGCCTTTGACTAGTGAGGAGGGATTAAGTAAATGGTATTGCACTTTCTCTGATTGCATAGGAAGGTGCTTTCGGGGTAGAAGGATTTGTTGGGAATGGAGGAGGAGTGGACCAGGATGTCACAGAAGGAACTGTCCCTGTGGAAGGCTGACTTCCCTGTGGAAGGGAATATTGGTCTGGTCACATCATCTTGCTTAAGTTGACAGGAATTATGACTTACAATCCTTTGGGTTGGAGGCTGGTGGGGTGGTAGGTGAGAATTGAAGGGACCCCATACCATTATGGGAGGGGAGGGGAGGGAAGGGGTGGGAAGAAGGCAGAATTGTGGGATAGGTTGAACATGACTAAGGGCCGTTTTGATCACAGTGGGGAATCCATAATTGAGGAAAAAGGTGGATATTTCTGAGGCCCTAATGTGGAAGGTGATGTTGACAGATTGTCAGATATGATGGAAACAGAGAAAATGGGAGAATATAATGGAGTCTTTACAGAAAGCAGAGTGTGAGGGTAGAAAGTGTCAAGCTGATTGTGGGAGTCGGTGGGTTTGTGGTGTATATTGGTGCCGAGACCTGGAAACAGATGTTGAGAAATGAAGGAGTCAGAGATGGACCTGTGAGGATGAGGGTAGGATGGCAATTGATAAATGTTTCCAGTTCTGAACAAGCGAGGGAAGCGGCAATTATGATGTCATTGATGTATCGGAGAAAGAATTATGGGGAGGGACCTGAGCACAACAGGAACAAGGAATATTTTTCATCCATTACATAGAGACAGGCAGAACTGGGGCCCTTGTGGGCACCCATGGCCATACTTTTGACCTGAAGAAAGTGTGAAGTATTAAAGGAGAAGTTGATCAAAGTGAGGATGAGCTTGGCCAGAGGGAGGGTGGTGGTGGATGGGAACAATTCTGGCCTTTCTTCCAAGAAGAAGGAGAGAGCCCTGAGACTATCCTGATGGGGGATGGATGTGCAAAGGAATCGGTAAAGAAATCCACGGTAAAGAGGAGGCGGCTGGAAATTTTAAAACTGACAGAAAGCATCCGATGAATCACAGATATAAATGGGAAGGGACTAGACAAGATAAAAACGGAGTTGATGTAAGAAGAAATATGTTCTATGAGCAGGAACAGATGGAAACAATTGGTCTGCTTTGGGATTTTGGGGAGAGGTAGAATTGGGGTATGGGTTGGGGGATTGAGTTTGGGAGGATGTCATGGGGAGATTCCCAGACGAGATGAGGTTGATGACAGTCATGCTTGATGGCAGCGTCATGGTCCAGGGCACAGATAGGCAGAGATGTTAGAGAGCTGGCGCTCAGCCTCTACAATATAGAGGTCAGTACGCTAGACAATGACAGCACCTGTTTCCTCTATCTCCAAATGTTAACAAAAGTTTCTGCCATTTGGATCCAGTAATTTTGTTTGATGTTTATGCATTAGCTTTTGAAGCATTTTGATAATTATCAAACAAACTTTCAAAAGGCCAAGAGCTTTATCTCTGACACAGAAATGTAAGTAACGGGTATTCAGGCTTCCAGATGAGAACACCAATTTAACTAACTAACATTACCAAAGAGAAGAAAAGACTGACTATTGCATACTGTCTTTATTTCTAACAGAACCTCTGCATGCATTGCCTTGCTGAGTTTCCTCCCCGACATCTTCCTTTATATAGTGGGACCTTAATCAGTTTATGGGACTGGTTATTGTGTTCCTTCTTTGGTTTGTGGTAGGTATAAATGTGTTTTAAAAGCGTCTGACCTATACAACAAGAAATAAAGCATTACACTTCTGTCAATTTCGTTGAAGCTTATTTGATATGTAGTTCAGCAAAGTTGTTGAAATATAATTTGTTCTTCTTGGAGCATAATCTTTCTTTTTTTATCTATGTTGATTACCATATAAATAAGTTGCCTCATCGAAAAGGAATTCTGTTAAAGTTTTATCTTTGTGTTGAATCTCAGGAGATGGCAAAGATATTAAATGCATATTTCACGTCAGTTTTTACTGTTGAGAAAGAAATGGAGGCTAGAGAACTCGAGGAAATAAATATTATTGTTTTGAAAACAGTTCACATTACAGAAGAGGAAGTGCTGGAGGTCTTAGAAAACATAAAGGTAGACTAATCTCCAAGACCTGATTAAGGGTATCCCAGGATGTTGTAGGAAATTAAGGAGGAAATTACAGAGCCCCTATCAGAAATATTTGTCTTATCTATGAACGTGGGGAAGTACCAGAGGTCTCGAGGGTTGCTGATGTTGTGGCATTGTCAGGAGAAGCCTGCAAACAATAGACCCGTGAGTCTGACATCGGTGGTGGGTAAATTGTTGGAGATGATTTTGAAAGATGGGATTTATATGCACTTGGAGAGGCAAGGATTGATTAGGGATAGTCAGCATGGTTTTGGGTGAGGAAAGTCATGTCTCACAATGAAGTAACCAAAAAGATTGATGAGGGCAGATTGGTAGACGTTGTTTATTTGGACTTTAGTAAAGCCTTTGACAAGGTAGACTAATTAGTAAAGCTAGATCACATGGGATTCAGGGCAAGCTTGCCAATTGGATACAAAATTGGCTTTACAGCATGACACAAAGAGTGATGGTGGAGGGTTGTTTTTGGTCTAGAGGCCTGTGACCAGCCTGTTCTTCAGGGATCGGTACTGGATTAATTTTGCTTTGTCTTTTTTTATATAAATGATTTGGATGAGAGTTTAGGAGACATGGCTAGTACATTTGCAGTGACTCTAAAATTGGTGGTATAGTGGGCAGTGAAGTAGGTTATCTAACATTACAAAGAGATCTTGATCGATTGGGTTAATGGAGTGAGAAGTGGCAGATGGAGTTTAATTTGGATAAATGTGAGGTATTGTATCATGGTAACACATCAAGGACAGGACTTATACAGTTAATGGTAGGGCTCTGGGTAGTGTTGTAGAGTTTAGAGACCTAGGGATTCAGATACGTACTCCTTTAAAAATTGTGTCACAGACACATTGGTTAAGAAGGCATTTAGCACACTTGTATTTATTGCTTAGACTTTTGAGTGTAGGATTTGGGAAGTCATGTTGAGGTTGTAGAGGACGTTGGTGAGGCCTCTTCTGGAGCACTGTGTCCAGTTCTGGTTACCCAGCAGTAAGAAGGATATTATTATTATTATTATTATTAAGAAGGTTCAGAAATGATTTACCAGGTTGTTGCCAGGAAGGGAGTGTTTGAGATATAAAAACAGGCTAAAAGGGCTGGGAGTTTTTTTCACTGGAACATAGGTGGTTGAGGGATGATCTTCTAGTGGATTATAAAATAATGAAGGTGTAGATAAGGTGAATGTCAAGGGTCTTTCCCCTAGGTTGGGGGAGTTCAAAACTAGTGGGCATATTTTTTAAGGTGAGAGGAGAAAGATTTAATAAGGACACTAAGGGCAACCTTTTTACACAGAGAGTGGTTCATGTGTGGCATGAACTGCCAGAGAAAGTGGTAGATGCACTTACAATTACAATGTTTAAAAGACATTTTGTGAATAGGAAAGGTTTGGAGCGGTACAAGCCAAGCGCAGGCCGGTGGGACTGGTTTAGTTTGGGAACATGGTCAGTGTGGATGGAAGAGTCTGCTTCCATCCTGCATGACTCCATGATTTGCACCATCAGTTGATATCTTAAAGGTTTGTAGCTGTTCTCTTAACTGAATGTAGTTTGAAAAAATTATGAAACTGTTGAGTTTTAAAAACCAGTTAGAACCTATGCACTCACTTGTTGCGCTTTGTTGTAATAAGTGTGCTCAGAAGTTTGCTACATATGCCCCCAAAGCCAAGTACTGGCTAATGAAAATAGATTTTAACTGTGATTGTTTTACATTCTTAGAATCTCTGGAACTCTGAATCGTCTCAAATTTAAAAACAGAAAGTGACCGTGAAACTCAGCAGGTCTGGCAGCATCTATGGATAGAGAAATCGAGTTAACTTTTCAAGATCACTGATCTCTAGAAGTGCTACTACATCAACCTCTTAAGGGTTCTGCTGTCTACCATTGGAAAAATCCACTAGAAAGAAGCATTGTTGCAGAGCAAATGTAACTATCTACTCCATTCTTCTATTACAGTTAACTTCTTAAATTCTTCTGTCTCTCTTCCGACCTGACGTCTGACAATACCTTACTTACATTTTCACAGGCCCAAGATTCACCTACCTCTCACTTTAAAGTTATCATTCTTGTATTGTATCCTTCCATGTCCCTCCTATGTAATCTACTCTTCATCTGTTCCTGAAACACCATTTCTCGGAGTTTTGGCTGCTTTCACCTAACCCCTACTGCTCCAATCACTTAAGGAGATTGAATGGCTTTTCTCCTTTCCCATTCCGAATTTGACTGCAACAGATTTTGTTTTTGCAAAGCATTTACTTGCCAATTCAGTGAGTGTTTAACTGTTGACATGACCATAAAAAGCACAAGAAAGTTTTCTTGGATTTTTAGCATGAAGAGAGGTTAGCTTTTATTGTACTTTACAGTCTAACTATGAATGCTTTACAGTTAATATAGGAACACAGGGATTAGGAGTGGGAGTAGGCAATTCAGCCCTTCTAGTCTGCTCTACTGTTTAACATAGTCATGGTTGATCTTGGTCGACAAAAAGAGGAGCTGGAAAAGCACAGCAGGTTTGATAGCATTGGAGGAGCAGGAAAGTCGATGTTTTGGGTGGGGACCCTTTTATCAGCCTTGATGAAAGGTCCTGACCCGAAGTGTTGACTTTCCTGCTCCTCCGATGCTGCCCAATCTGCTGTGCTTTTCCAGTTCCTCTTTTTGTTGATGAAGATCAAACATGATCATGTTAAATGGCAGACAGGCTCGAAGGGCCTAATTCCTGTGTTCCTGATTTAATTGAAGGGTCCATCCTCCAGCCTTTAGCACAAATTTATCTGAAATATTATCAGATTAAGCTGAAAAGAAAGGGTACTAACCGAGTTCTGGTCTCTGAGCAGATCACGTTTCTGATCAAAGTTAATACAAAAGTGCTCGCTAAAATTCTGCTTCACTCCATCTCTTTGTATTCAGTGATCTAATTTAATGAACATCTCACCTTTTCTCATTTTGATTAAGAATGTTTTGTAAAGAAGACCATTGTCTAATGCTGAGACTCCTGAGCATGTAATTTTATTTATTATAATAATGACAGATGCCAAAAAGTAGAAGCAAATATTAGAATCAGCAGTTAGTACTAGCAAAGGGGCACAGCACACCTATCATGCAATTTCAGACATAGCTGTTTGTCTACTCTTAAAGTCTTCTATTTCTGTTCAAATCTCTGAAAGGTTCGTTATTGTCGGGAATGATACATTAATTTAGAGAGGCAGCAAGATGGGCCTGTAGAATGAAAATAAATGGGTTTTCTGTGAGAGAGATCAATCAGCAGGCATGTAAAGATATATTTCTGTTGTGGAAGCAAAAGGAGTATTTGAGAAGAAAGTTATATAGAACTACAAACAAGCATCCAGAACAATAACATTAGTATTGTGCAAATAGAAATAATGAATGCAAGAGAAACAATAAAAACAGAATAATGTACTGTAATGGAATCAAATATAATATAAATGCACACATTTCCTCATGTTATCTTTTCTTTCCCTGCTTACTGTTAATGATTCAGTGTATGACTTCTGTCCTTTGATACCACATCCAAGTAGCTGCCCCTAAATGTGTACCTTAATATGAAATTTAATGATTAGTTTAACTGTGGGTCAGTCTGAATTGTGCTCAATATCCATAGCAGGATACATGTTTCAATGTGATAAGGGCAGCTGTATTTTATAAGCTGCTGTCCTGATACAGATCGTTTACCAGCAACTCAGCACAGATATGACATTCAGTCTGGTATCATCATGGTCATGAGGTTCAGCTGCAGAGCTTTAACTGAGCCACCTGGGGGAAAGTCCATTGCAACATATACATTTATACTGTAAAACATAAATACTCAACAAATGATTTTGGCAAAATTGCTGCATGAATGTGTTTTTTTTTGCAAATTTCTGATGATCATTTTTATTTGATTTCTGTTTTAATATTGAGCCTTACCTTTAGAGGAAAATATGCAACAAAGAATGTGATATACCTGAGAACTAGTGTGGAGTATTGCAATTTCTGTAAGCCTGACCTGATTTTGCAATTGTAAAGTCAAAACTGCACCTGATACCTCTCATTGTAAATTGAAAATAGCTGATTAAGAAGTTCTTATTTAAATTACTTAAGTAAACAGTTCAGAATTTCTGGCAATGAGCATAGTCATGAAAGTTTAGCTGAAGGATTGATGATATATGGAAAATCATGTATTTTGCTGGTCATTTTCTGTGTTTGCTAGAAAATTGCACTTGAAATTCAGGTTGCAAGTTGTGATATGATTTACGAGTCATATTTGAATATATGATCAGCATTATTGTTAGGATATGTGGACTGCAATTCTTCATTGTTGTGATTAGTACGGTATTCCAGAAATTTATCTTAGCAATAATATGGGGATACATCTCCAAGGGGACGTGGTGGAAGTTGTAGGACAATGGAATGTCCTACAAAAAATAAAGTTAATGGATTTCTGTTATGCACTGTGTAGGTAATATATACTGTATCAGTAACATACCAATGATAGATGAATGGATATTGTCAAATTGATAAAGATACCAATCAAGTGGACTGCTATTTCGTGAATGTTGTTGAAATTGGATTGGTAAGGTGAGTGGTGATTGTTCCCTCATATCCCTGATACAAGCCTATTCGATGTTGGACAGAATTTGTGGGAACAGATCGTGAGTCACTTCGAGTCATAGAGATGTACAGTACAGAAACAGACCATTCGGTCCAACTCGTTCATGCCAACCAGATATCCTGATCATTTATAGAGCCAGAGTCATAGAGATGCACCTGGCCTATATCCCTTTAAACACTTCCTATTCATATACCAATCAGATGCCTTTTAAATACTGCAATTGTACCAACCTCCACCATTTCCTCTGGCAGCTCATTCTATACTTGCTGTCAAATATTGAGCCTTTGCATTCTGGGTACTTACAATGTTGATATGGTACCATTAAGTTCCAGAAATATGGTCACCCAGGATGTTGATGTTGGAGAACTGCGTAACGGTAATGCTGTTGAACATTGATAGGTGGCGATTTGATATTTTTCTAGTTGTAGCTAGCCATTACCTGGCACTAAGAAGGTGTAAATGTTACCTAGAACATGTTGATCCAAGCCCAGATGTAATCCCTATCCTGTTGTACTTTCGTATAGCTGTAGTAGTGATAGACAAGTCTTATTTCTTCACTGCTTGTGCTTTTCTATTTAGTCGCACACAGAAGCGTTTTATTTTCAATGTTGGGAAAAAAAATACATTGAGATGGCCTCCCACTGCCTTCCTGTGTCTGCTTAAAGGAGAGTTCTTTTTCTGAAGGATACTGCACAATAAGCAGTAATTGTTACCTGAGATTTTAGGTCTGTTACCATCATTAGTGAACAATTTTCTGGTTCTACCATTGGTCATGGTTAATGACCCTGGATACAAAACCCTGACCTGCAGGACAAGAGAACCTACCTCCTGAGGTTTCAAATGACCATGTTGGCTTAATTTTATGCAGACTGCTTTATTATCATTTAAGTTGGAAATGGGGTTGAACAGTAGAACAAGGAGTGAATGGACACGTGTTACTAATGTAGCAACTGAAGATGCTGACACAAATGAAAGCTTAAAGATTCTAGAGTTGTGATGCTTGCCTTCTGAATGTATAGAACATTTCCTTTTCTCTCAGGTGTTACTTTGGCAGCTGGAAGATTTTCAACTTTTTTTTTAAAAAAAAGCAACCTATTTTTCTAATCGACGTGTTCAGAGGTGTTAGTACAGGCCATGGAGCAGATGAGACTCGAACCTGGTTCTCTCAGTCCATGGGTTATGAACACTACCTTTGCACCAGAAGAGGATCCCAAGGTTTTCCATATGATCCCCTTAACCTCATTGCCTTCAACTGTGCTAGGTCTTTTAATGTTATAATTAGTAAGATGTTGCCTTGATGTCAGAAGCATCTGTGCTGTGGCATTCAGCTTGTGCCCAAATGCATATGGGCATTGCTCTGGTAGAGGTGGAAGAAGTAGGATTCTAGTAATTATAATCTCTGTTGGGTGTTAAAAGCCCACAATTATTTACAGTCATTACTACTATGTACTGAACTACTTTCTCAACACAAAACCATCTCCCCACCTTGCTTTGCATTTCACTTTGCTCTGTGAACCTATGAAGTTCCCAGTAGAGTTTGAAAAGTCTAAGAACTTATTTTCTCCTTAAATCTTCAAAGTGACACTCTCAAAGTGTGTGTTTGAACCCCACCTCAATCTTAAAATTGATCATTATTTGTATCTGCAAAATGAGCCTGCACATGTTACTTTTATTAAGTGAGGTGATTTTTCTATTATTTTAAAATATGTTGGGAAACGAAGATAGATTCCTCAGTAAATTAATGTAGGCATCTTGTGGGAAGACAGACCCTCTATTAATATGCCATCCTAGCAATCAACACTTCAGTTTATGTTGAGTTCCAGATTGAGTTCCAGAAAATAACATTTAACTCTCTTTTTTTTACCCTTTTGTCCCTATGTCATGGGTTTGTTGAATTCTGAAGGTGTTAATGCTAATTGTTAGACTTCCATGAAATCATCCCCAATCAGCACTTGAGAGCTATTGTACTAGTAATATAAAGACTGCATATAAAGATGTTGATATAATGGTAATATCACTGGACTTGTAATCTAGAGAAAGTGAGGACTGCAGATGGTGGAAATCAGACTCAGAAAAACATCTGAGGAGCAGGAGAGTCGAAGTTTCGGGCATAAGCCCTTCTTATGCCTGAAATGTTGATTCTCCTGCTCCTCGGATGTTGCCTGACCTGCTGTGCTTTTCCAGCACCACATTTTGACTAGCAATCTAGAGGTCTAGTGTAATGCTTGGAGTTCAAATCCCAACACAGCAGCTGGTAGAGATTAAATTTAACTAATAACTCTTGAGAGTGCAGATGTACGGGGGTGTGTGTAATATATATATATTAACAACTCTCCTACAATCCCTTCTGAGATGGGGGAGGGTTGATTATGTGATGAGAATAATACACTGGAGGTCACGAAGCATGTGTGGAGAATCCGATGCTTCTGGATCTGCTGAGTGTTTCTAGCAATTCTAATTAACAAAATGTGGGGCCTTCCAAATCCAAGCAGTTCAGCTTTTCATGTTTCCACTGCCAACTTAAGATCAGGTTGATCACTACAAAGGAGAAATTCTGCAAGGTACAGACTGGCACTGAATCTGACTTGGACAGTGTCAAGATTGCATGCAGCTTGAGCTTCCCAGGCTAATGTGACCTGTATGTTTTACTTGGCCAACAAGCTGTACAAAGGTAGTTTATACCTTTGTTTTTACTGTTGCATCATTTTCTTTAAATAATGGGGAGAAAGTGGGAATAGTCTGTTGAGTTAGATGTTTGGCCATGATTATATTGAATGGCAGAGCAGATTTGAAGGGCTGAATGGCCTACTTCTCCTATATTTTTTGTTTCTAAATCTTTCTTGTGCCATCAGGTAATAAACCCAAAAGAGGGATTTCTAGTTTGAAGGTTGAAAAGCATGTCTTGTTCCGCTGTGTTTTGAAAATTTTGGTACCAGTCTGAGCTTTTCCTTTCCAGTTATATTCTGGTATCGTATGCAATTTTCAACAAAAAATTAATAGAGTAATAAACTGATATCTGAGGCGTTTTGTTCTGATAGAAACATAGAAAGTAGTAGGAGATGGTCATTCAGTCTTTTGTGTCTGCTATTTGAATGCCATTTTCCCACTTTCTTTCCATGCCCTTTGATGTCTTTAATATTTAAATTTTAGCCAACTCTTTCTTGAATGGACTCTGCCTCTACAGTCTTCTGTGATAAGAGAAAGTGAGGTCTGCAGATGCTGGAGATCAGAGCTGAAAATGGAACAGGAGAATCGACGTTTCGGGCATAAGCCCTTCTTCAGTCTTCTGTGATACCAAATTCCACAAGTTGACCACCTTCAATGAAGAAATGTTTCGCACCTCAGTGCTAAGTGGCTTACCATGTAACCTGAGACTGAAACCTCTGATTCTAGACCCCCCAACTAGGAGGAAATATTCTTCCTGAATTTAGTCTGTCTACCCTTCTTCAGAATTCTGTATGTTTCAATGAAATCAAGTGTCATTCTTCTAAACTCGAGCGAATCCAATTTTAGTAGAATCAATTTCTCATTGTATGGCACTCCTGGAATAACCTGTATCAGCCTAGAGAACCTTTGCTGCAATCCCTCAATAGCATGTATATCCTCTCCTATGGAAGGGAGACCAAACTGCACACAATACACTAGGTGTGGCCTTACTAAGACTCTGTATAGCTGAAAATGTGTTGCTGGAAAAGCGCAGCAGGTCAGGCAGCATCCAAGGAACAGGAGAATCGACGTTTCGGGCATAAGCCCTTCTTCAGGAATGAGGAAAGACTCTGTATAACTGCAGTAAGGGATCCCTATTTCTGAACTCGCAACTTCCTCTAATGAGAGCCATTATACTGTTTGCCTTCCCAATTCATTGCTCCAGCTGCCTGTTTGCTTTCATTGTTTGGTGTTCAAGGACACCCAGATAGCTTTGTTCATCCACATTTCCCAAAATAGTGACCGTTTAAATAATACTCTGCCTATTTGTTTTCCACACCAACATTTTTTTCCATGTTATAATCTGACTCGTCAAATGCTCAGATACGTTTATGATGAGTGTACATGTATTCTGTTGAGTGTCATGATGCTTATCGTCCACCTACTGATTACTTGAAAGCGATTTTTAAAGGAATTAAAATGGCAGAATGGTTGGGCAGATTTTTATAAATAATTGTATGTGATGAATATGAAGAGATAGGGATCTAGCATCATATGTGTCCTTTTTTCTCTTTACTTCTTTAGAAACATCTAACATTGTTAAAAAAGAAATAAAAATCTATTTATTTTGTGTCCTAGTGTTAATACAAAATTGCATTTCCAAACATTTTTAAAACAGTTATGTCTATTCAAAGTTTTGTCATAGGTATCAATGTGGCAAATATTGTCATTCATTTGAAACAAAATTGTTTTGAAACAATTGGATAGTGTGTGTTTATGCTAATACTTGACTATTTTAAGTACTCATTATGTTGATGACAGAGGTTAGAAGTCTCTCTCTCTCTCTCTCTCTCTCGTTCCATCTCTCCATGGTCACAGCATATATTTAGGTGTTTTGTCCAGTTACCAATCTAGTCAACTATGTACTTTGTACCAGGGCAAATTAAGAGCTTCATCTCTTCACTTTTTTTAAAAAAAATTGATTTATTATAGTAATATTGATTTGACAAAGACGCAAAGCTGATCAACAAATGTTTTGAAGTATGGAAGTAAAATATCCCAACATAAATAAAAAAAACAAAAATTTCTCTGCTCAGATGAACTTTGTATAAAAGCACTTTTTCCAACATAGTTGCTAATTCTGAAAGAATAAAATAATAAGTTATAAAATGTTCAATTTTTCTTTGTCTGGCATCCTTGTAAATGTAGATGAGTCACTAGATGGAAACAGTTGTCACTAATTAGATGAGGTTTTCTCTCTGGGATCAGTTCAAACCCAATTCATTTAGGATGTTGAAAGGAAGCTTTCTTGAAACCTTTCAGGAAAAATAGCTAATTCAGAACTTCAGCTTTCACATGGCATCCTCAAGAGGGTTTTCCAGGAAGTTGGCAAAGGCTGAGCAAGTGGGGCTTACGTCCTCATAGGCTATACATTGACTAAACTTCAAAACAATATCAATAGCTACAATGTTGACAGACATAAACTCCGACATGTGACTTCCAGCAAGTATCTTTAAAAAAGAAATAGAGTCATAGAGATGCACAGCATGGAAGTGGACCTTCAGTCCAACTTTACCATGCCAACTAAATATCCTAAATTAATCTAGTCCCATTTGCCAGCATTTGGCCCATATCCCTCTAAACCCTTCCTATTCATATACCCATCCAGATGACTTTTAAATGTTGTAATTGCACCAACCTCTACCACTTTCATTAGCAGCTCATTCCATACATACAGCACCTTCTGTGTGAAAAAGTTGTAACTCAGGTCCCTTTTAAATCTTTCCCCTCTCACCTTAACCCTATGCCCTCTAGTTCTGGACTCCCCAGACCCAGGGAAAGTACCTCGTCTGTTTACCCTCTCGAAGGTCACCCCTCAGCCTTTGCTCAAAAATGTTTATTCTAGTCTCCAGTCAGTGACTTTTTTTAAAAAAGAAAATGTCCAGATACCTATTCAGAACCCAGTGAACCAATTTTCTCAAATGGCCAGATATGAGTCCTCAGAAAATGCCATGAATAGAAGTACTTTCACAAAAGTCCTTATTTTGTGTCAGATCATGTACTTGCAAATATCATGCTGGTCCTCCCTCTGCTAGGGAATGGAATACTTTCTCATTTTGGACAAACATTGCTCAAGCCCATGTTGACCACTGCATGATGAAATCCATTGATGCTTCTGTTAGTGTGTCTAAAGCCCAACTTTGCAAATGCACTTTTAGTGAAACATATTTTTCCCTCCTCACATTCATGCCTTCAGATTGTAAATTGAGTAATTAGTGTTTTTTCCTTTATTCAAAGGACTTGGGTTAAGACAGGTGAGGCTCATTCATTTATAACTTTCTATCCAGATGATGAGATCTTCTGTCCAATCCAGGACAGATTTGACCTACGATGTAGAGGCAGAGTTTTCTTTGCCACCTATTTCCCTTCAGACATTTTTTTTCTTTTCAGTTAAGGCTTTCAAAATAGTTAACACTTCCACACGTTATTTTGCATTAAAAATACATGCAAACCATCCAAATATTGTTTCTGAACCATACCCAACTTTGAAATGGTTAGATACCTTGTAAAGCAATCATTGTGTAGTTCATATATAATGTGGGGTATTTTAATGGCAAATAATATGTGAGTTTGGGTAGGGGAGGATTGTTAAAATTGATGAAAAGGTCAATTAATTTGGAAGTCAGAGTCAAAATGCCAACTTTTGAATTTAGTTCAGATGCTTTATTGTGCATGTGAATTACTCTTTCCAGAGGAATGGGTTGGATTATGATATATAAGGTAATTTAAATGAGACTTTTACTCGGATTTAAATTCAGTATAGCATGAATTTCTCAGACTTACTGAAACTTGGTATTGTATTGAAAGGAAGAAGACTGCTAATTCATGGGGTTCATTAAAAGTTAAAATTACTCCCATCCAGGAACAAGATAGTGATTAACAGCAGCAGCAGCAGCCTATTGTGAAAAGACCGACAGGTTGTCAACAGAAAAGGAAGGTTCACCAAAGGGATTGAGATCTCAAGGGACACTGCCCACAGGTTGTACAGGCCGAGACTATGTTTCTTGACCTCTTGTAGGAACAGTGTTTGACATTGACATTGTTACTTCAGGTGGTGACAGAAATCTTCAGAGAAGATCTGCTCCCTGCTGAATTTAATGGTCATACATTCATTGCCTGTGCATATGCCCATGACCCTCAATATATTTTGGTTCCAGATTCTTCCTACATGTTCATGATCACCCAGTTACTTGCACTTTGTTACAGCTGGGTTTGGAAGGATGAACTGATGCTCTATTTTCCCTGCTTATTGCCGATTTAGAATTTTTAAAAGGTGATGACATATTAAATCAATAACTGCTGAAAATGTGTTGCTGGAAAAGCGCAGCAGGTCAGGCAGCATCCAGGGAACAGGAGAATCGACGTTTCGGGCATAAGCCCCTATTAAATCAATAAGCCAACTATATTTTTTGATAGTTTTATTACTAAAACTCAGTCCAACAAAGATGTGGAAAATTTAATAAATTTTATTACTGTACTGACATACACAATGAAAACACATGCAAAATAGCAATTTTTAAAAAATCCTCAAGGGTGGCACGTAGCTCAGTGGTTAGCACTGCTGCCTTGCAGCACCAGGGTCCTGGGTTCAATTCCACCCTCAGGTGACTGTGTGATATGTGTACATTTTCCCAGTGTCATTGTGGGTTTCCTCCAGGTGCTCTGGTTTCCTCCAACTAATAATAATAATATCCTTCTTACTGCTGGGTAACCAGAACTGGACACAGTGCTCCAGAAGAGGCCGACCCAACGTCCTCTACAACGTGACTTACTTGTGTGATAGGCAAAAAGTCTTCTTTTCGCAAGAATCCTTGAGCTCTGTTCCACCAAATGACAAATTGTAATTGACACTGGTGTAGTTATCTTTGCTTAATTGGGTAATCTGGTCAAAATTGCTGGTACTCCATCCAAGTAAATTGCTTGTCTGAATGCTAACCGGGAAAAGGATTTGTTCTTTGGTCTTCGAGAGGTGCCTGTTGCGTGACCATTGTACTAATGGAGCAGTATGCCAAACAGATAAATGAAAAATATAGAGCAGGTCATAACAGTTAGAAATAATTAATTTTCTAAGAATAACCATTTGATCTATCTCCCATATCCATCATTTGCATTTTGGTAGCCATCAGTCGTTATGCTTTTCTTGTTTGAAAGTAGGCAAAAAAATGCAAATATACAGCAGGTGAGTAGCACTTTGTCTTCTAAATACAGTCGGACACAAATCAGATTTCTGTCATTTGTAGTTCAAGTGATTTGGTATATTACAGTGCCCCCAGGGATTAATTTAAAGAAAATGAGCTACATTGTACTGCAGCTGCACTGAATTGTATCTGTTGCTATGGGAAGCAATATACCAGCAGGACTCTTTCATAATCAAGTATGTGCCATTGTAATGAGGTCACTATTATACATTTGCAACAGCCTAAAGTTCAAAGACAAAAATCAGTCATACAAATTAAAACTAATGACTCCAGATGACACAACACCATAATAAGTTGATGGTTTTAGAAAATTTGTTGCACTATTAAATTATTCTATTCTCAAACTGCTGTTCTTCTGTTGTGATTTCTGTGGAGATGCCGGTGTTGGACTGGGGTGGACAAAGTTAAAAATCACACAATACTAGGTTATAGTCCAACAGGTTTAATCGGAAGCACTAGCTTTCGGAGCGCCACTCCTTCATCAGGTGGTTGTGGAGGACACAATTTTAAGACAGAATTTATAGCAGTGTAATGTAACCGAGATTACACATTGAAAAGTATCTTGATTGTTTGTTGAGTCTTTCATCTGTTAGAATGACCATGATAGTTTCACTTCTTTCATACGTAAATCACAAAACTTTTTTTAAAAAGTTACTGTCCGGTTATCTGTAACAATTGATGTCAGCCCAGATAATATGTTGAAGGTGTTAGCCCACTGTGTTCCCTGTCTGTGCCATAATGTTTAGACTGATTCCAATCTAAAAAGTGAGATAACAGAGTCTTACATGGATTCATGCAGTTTTTGAGCAAAGTACAGTGTAACTCTGCAAGTACAAATTCACTCCACAAACGTGTGTGTATATGTGTGCATATGTGTCTGTCTGTCTGCGGTGGGGGGTTGAGTGTGAGAGAGAGTGTATATGTGTGAGAGTGTAAAGTGTCTAAGTCTGTGAGAGGATGCATGTGTGCGGTGGGGGGTTGAGTGTGAGAGAGAGTGTATATGTGTGAGAGTGTAAAGTGTCTAAGTCTGTGAGAGGATGCATGTGTGCGGTGGGGGGTTGAGTGTGAGAGAGAGTCCCGGTTGAGGCCCTTCCTATGGGTACGGAACTTAGCTATCAGCCTCTGCTCGGCCACTTTTCACTGCTGCCTGTCCTGAAGTCCACCTTGGAGGATGGGCACTAGAAGGTACGAGGTTGAATGTCCCTGGACCGCTGAAGTGTTCCCCAACTGGGAGGGAACCCTCCTGTCTGTTGATTGTTGTGCGGTGCCCATTCATCTGTTGCCGTAGCCTCTGCTCGGTTTCCCCAATGTACCATGCCTCAGGGCATCCTTGCCTGCAACATATAAGATAGACAACATTGGCTGAGTCACATGACATCTGCCACGTTCATGGTGGGAGGTGTCCCCACGTGTAATACTGGTATCTATGTCCACACTGACACGTCTTGCAGCGCTTACTGTGATAAGGTTGTATGGAGGGTTCTGTTGTTTTCTCAAAGTTCAAAGATATTTTCCTGTATATGTACTCATGAACAATAAAATTTATTTCTGCTTCTCTAGGCACTGATTATAATTTACATCTGATGTCACAGCTGATGCTATTCAAGTGGTAATTATTTATGTTAAAAATCACGTAGCACCAGGTTATAGTCCAACAGGTTTATTTGGAAGCACTAGCTTTCGGAGCGCTGCTCCTTCATCAGGTGGTTGTGGAGTATAAGATCATAAGACACAGAATTTATAGCAAAAGCTTACAGTGTGATGTAACTGAAATTAAATTATTTATTGAAAAAGACCTAGATTGTTTGTTAAGTCTCTCATCTTTTAGAAATACCATGTTGGTTTCAGTTCTTTCATTTGTAAATGCCAGAACTTTTTTAAAAGTTACATTCTCAAGTGAACTTTAATAATAGGTGCCATGTCAGCTCAGATAATGCACTGAGGGTGTGAGGTGCCCTATGTGAGGTTGTCTGTGCTACAATGTTTAGACCGATTCGATTTCTTAAAAAAGAGATTTACAGAATCTTACATGGATTCATGCAGTTTTTGAGCAAAATAAAACATAATTTTGCAAATTCAAATTCGCCCCACAAATGTTTGTGGGTTGGGGAGGCAATGAGTATCTGTGAGAGAGTGTGTGTATATGTGAGAGTGTAAAGGGGTATAAGTCTTTGACAGAGTGTGTGTGTATGTGGGTGTGAGTTTATGTGTGAGCATATGAGGGAGGGCCTGTGTGTGTGTGTGTGTGTGTGTCAGAAAGAGAGAGCGCAGTAGGGTCACCTGTAGTGTGACCTGAACCCAAAGTCCCGGTTGAGGCCATCCCCAAGAGTACCAAACTCGGGACCTTGGGTTCATGTCACACTACAGGTTAACCGCACTGTACTTACTTACTTTCTCTACACACACACACACACACTCTCTCTCTCTCTCTCTCTCTCTCTCTCTCTCTCTCACGCTCACACATACACCCACACCCATCCTCTCAGGCATATACCTCTTTAGACTCATACACAGTCTCTCACAGACACTCATACCCACCCCCCCATACATATATACACACACACACACACTTTTGTGAGGTGAATTTGTACTTGTAGAATTATATTTTATTTTGCTCAAAAACTGCACAAATCCATGTAAGATTCTGTAAATCCCTTGTTTAGAAATAGAATCAGTCTGAACATTGGGACACAGACAGTCTCAGACCTTCAATGCATTACCAGAGACAACTTGGCACCTATTGTTAAAGTTAACTTGAGAATGTAACTTTTAAAAAATAATTCTGGGATTTACATATGACAGAACTGTAACCAACATGCCCATTCTAAAAGATGAGAGACATAACAAACAATTCAGGTTTTTTTCAATATATAATTTCAGTTGCATTACACTGTAAACTTTTGCTATGAATTCTGTGGCGAAAGTGAGGACTGCAGATGCTGGCGATTAGAGTTGAGAGTATGGATCTGGGAAAGCACAGCAGGTCAGGTAGCATCTGAGGAGCAGGAGAATCGACGTTTCGGGCAAAATTCCTGATGAAGGGCTTTAGCCCGTAACGTCGATTTTCCTGCTCCTCAGCGTTAAATTCTGTGTCATATGAACTTATACTCCACAACCACCTGATGAAGGAGCAGCGCTCCAAAAGCTAGTGCTTCCAAATAAACCTATTGGACTATAATCTGGTGTTGTGTAATTTTTAATTTTGTACGCCCCAATCCAACACCGGCATCTCCAAATAAATTTTTATGTGTAAGCTTAAACAGAAATGGACCCTTGAATAGCTGACATTCCTTTATCTGTGCCTGTACTGAAGCTAATAAAAACAAGACTCTCTTGAGTGTTAGAATCTTAGCAGAGCCCAAAGACACTAAATCCAATGATTGTGTCTCCCCCGTTATGGGTATTAACTTACCTAGAATGGATCAGGTTTCAAATGAAGACATTTGTGGTACGCGTAGGTGGATAGCAAATGACAATAATCCTCAAATTTGAGCTCAATTGCCCATATGCTGATCTTTATTTATTTTCAGTATTTCTTTCATTCATATGTGATACAAGAAAGTAAATCTTGAGGATGAATGTGCAAATACTTTAAAAGTAATAGCATTTTGTTGTATTTTGCTCAAATCTCGCCGCCTAAGATTAGTATATTGATGTGTTTTTTTTCAAAGTAATTTTGAGTTGGAGTGGCAACCTGTATTTAGTAAGAGTTTATGCGTGTTGGTGAAGAAGTCAAAAATATGCTCATGTCCTTTAGCACGATACATTTTCTTTTGAAAGGGTTAATCCATTTTATTTATTTTTAATTAAACCTTCAGTGTTTTTGGGGTGGCACAGTGGCTCAGTGGTTAGCACTGCTGCCTCACCGCACCAGGGTCCCAGGTTGAATTCCAGCCTTTGGTGACTGTCTGCGTGGAGTTTGCACATTCTCCCCGTGTCTGCGTGGGTTTCCTCCGGGTGCTCCGGTTTCCTCCCACAATCCAAAGATGTGCAGGTCAGGTGAATTGGCTATGCTAAACTGCCCATAGTGTTAGATGCAGTAGTCAGAGGGAAATGGGTCTGGGTGGGTTACTCTTCGGAGGGTCAATGTGGACTGGTTGGGCCGAACGGCCTGTTTCCACACTGTAGGGAGTCTAATCTAATCTAATTCTGGATTGCATATCCTCTGGGCCTGGTGAGTTTTCTTCTTTATCCCATTTTTAAAAAAATCACAATTTCCTTTTAAGAATGTATGACCGAGGAACTGCTATAAACCATATAGCGCCTCCAGCCTGTTCTGTCATTCCTCAAGATCTTGGCTAACTTTTTGTCTTAGTTCCATTTCTCCACATGCTCACTATATCCATTGATTTGCTGACAGGCCAAAAAAAAAAATTGCCTCTCTGCACGTTGAAGTTATTCAATATCTAAGCACCTGAGCCTTTGTTTTGGATGGGAAAGATCCACAAACCTGTGAGTGAAGGAATACCGATTTTTTTTTTCACCTTATTAAATGATCAGCTCTTAATTCCAAGAACCGAACCATGAAGGATTTGAAACTAGAGGTTAAACCAGCTATTCAGCAATATTCTATCACCATTTCCCAATCCTTGATCTTTCAATAAGATCACATCTCACTTTTGTTTAAACTTCAATTGATAGGCTCATTCTATTCAATCTAGCATTGTAGGATAACTCATTCCAGGAATTAGTTTAGCAAATCTTCTTGGCACAGTCTCCAAGGCAATAATATCTTTCTTTAGATCAGAATACCAAAACCTAGCATTATGTTACAGGTGTGGTCTCACGAATGTCCTGTACAATTATGACAAAACTTTACTCTTGTGCTCCAGTGTCCTTGCAATAAAATCTTGCCTAAAGTTAAATTTCCTAATTACTTGCTGTAGTTGCATACTAACTTGTGTTTCATACAAATCTCTCTGCCAACGTGTGAAGCTTTGTCATCAGTAAAAATGCTTCCTATTCTTCCAACCCTATACTTTCCCACGTAACAATCAATTTGCTACCACCTTAATTTCCACTCACTGAACCTGTCTATAATGGTCTCTAGCTTAGTTCTTATTCCTCACAGCCTACTGTTCTGTCTACTTTGTATCACAAGCTAACTTGGATATACTATCTCCAGTCTCTTCCTCTGAGTCATTGATAGAGATTATAAATAGCTGAGGCCCCATCAACATTCCTGTAACTTTTCTTGCTCTCAAGGTTCACGTGTAGCAACAGAAGCTATGATTGGCATGCATGGAGCTTCCCAATTGCCATTCAGTTTACAAGGAACATTACCCAAAACTGATCATTGATGCCTTGTTACTGCATAGCAATTTGAAAGTGTCCCACCCATCCTCATTCTCTGCTTTTTAATCTGTCAACCAACCCTCTTTGCATGCAAACATATTTCCCCTAATCTCATCTTTTGTAATAACTTTTTACATGACACTTTATAAGATATTTCATTGAATATTTGTATCTGATAATGGCCATTTGAAATCCTTCCTGAATGAAACTTCTCTTTAATTTTTTTTCCCAGTGTAAAAACAGAGACTATTCATTTTGTTGGTTATTTCTGTGTTCTTAGTTAGAAGATAGCTCTCTTTCATGTCTGTTGTCATACTAATTGTTTATAAAAGATCTTGTTATGAGTACATTTCTTATGCTATTTTGCATTTTTTGCGTTTTTTTTCCTGTATAATGACGTGTTTTTTTATAACGTTTTTTTAACCTCACATTTTTACATCACTTTTGCAACAACCTTTTGATTTATTTGAGGACTGCCAATTTTGGAAGCATTTATTTTATTATTGGTTAATTATACTTCATTATTGCAATATCCATCTCATTCAAATTTTGTCCATAGCAGGTCTGTTGAACTGCAATAATTTTTAATGAATTAATTCAGGCTTGCATACCTTACATACCACTAAAATTAAATTAACTACAGTTCCCAGATTTTTATTTTATCTTGGTTTTCTTTTATATTCAGATATGAATTTAATTAGGTTATTATCTACTTCCCAAGAGTTATAATTAGTTACTCAGAACTGTATTCATCTCCATGTGCCTCAGTGGGTATAGAAAATATCAGTATTCATTAGCAAGAGGATATAAAGTTATTTTGGAGGTGCTGACTAAGTTGAATTTATTTGTTTTGATCTAAGGAACAAAACAAAACCACTGCTTCTTTGAATGAATAGCAGAGAAGTATTAAGAAATGAATTAACTCATAAGTTTATATAAATCAAGAACATAACGAAGCAGAGATGGCTGGGCAGGTGATGTGCTGTAGCTGTGTGATGTGAGCGCTGAGACTAGATTACAGTGGTGCTGGAAAAGCACAGCAGGTCGGGCAGCATCCGAGGAGCAGGAAAATTGACGTTTCGGGATGTGGGAGCTGGCTGATCCCCTTGTGAATGGCAGTGACCACATCTGCAGCAAGTGTCGGTTGCTGGAAGACCTCTGACTGAGTTGATGATCTGGAATTTGAGGCTTCGAACACTTCCAACCTTGTGTCTGCGTGGAGTTTGCACATTCTCCCCATGTCTGCGTGGGTTTCCTCCAGGTGCTCCGGTTTCCTCCCAATGTCCAAAGATGTTAGGTGATTTGACTATGCTAAATTGCCCATAGTGTTTAGGGTTGTGTACGTTAAGTGCATTAATCAGAGTAAATAAAGGGTAGGGGCAATGGGTCTGGGTAGGTTACTCTTCGGAGGGTCAGTTTGGACTTGTTGGGCCGAAGGGCCCACTGTAGAGATTCTATGATCTACGATCACTGTGACATGTCCAAGAGGGGGAGAACTACCTGGATGTTGTGTTTCAGGAGACTGTCACACCTGGTAGATTGATTAAATACCGCAAATTCAATGATCAGGGATAGCAGGGTGTGACTGCAAGTGAGGCAGGTAGGGAGATCCTGAGTTCAGGAATGGAGGCATCTCAGCGCTTGACCTTGTCCAACAGGTATGAGGTACTTGCTCAGTGTGTGGATTAGGAAGGCGGCTACAGGGAGGATGAGCCAGCTGACCACGGCACCCATGGTGCAGGAGGACATTCAAGAGGGGGGAGCAAAAAGACAAGTGGTAGTTGTAGGGGACTCTATAATTAGGGGGATAGATAGTATCCTTTTTAAGTAGGATCGTGATTCCTGCACGTTGCCTACCTAGTGCCAGGGTGTAGGTAATCTCTGACTGTCTTAAAAGCATATCAGAGTGGGAGGGCAAGAGTCCGGTTCTTGTGATCCATGTTAGGACAAACAACATACACAAGGCTAGGAAGGAGGACCTATTTGGGGATTATGAAGCACTAGGAACAAAATTAAGGAACAGGCCTTCAAGGGTTATAATCTCCGGATTACTACCCGAGCTATGTGCAAATTGGCTTAGGGATAAGAAAATTAAGAAAGTAAACATGTGGCTGAGAAAGTGGTGTGGGAAAGAGGGGTTCCATTTCATGGGGCATTAGCATCAGTTTTGGAACAGGAGGGATGGTTCAGGTGGAGACTGTCCCAATCTGGAGCAAGTGTTCTAGTGAAAAGGATAAATAGGGTGGTTACTCGGACTTTAAACCAGTGAGTCAAAGGGAAGGGAAGGGCTAAATGACAGGAAGTATGGTGGTAAATAAAAAGAAAAGCAGCAGGTCAGCATGTGTGCAGGAGGGTTTAACTACATTGCAGACTATGAAAGAAATAAAAAGAAAGGATAACTCAGGATATTTTTATTATTGGAGATGTCAAAATTCATAAAGAGTGTACAAAAACTAGCATAAGGGTACTTTGCCTGAATGCTCATGGCATTCCTAACAAGGTAGAAATCATCACGATTGAATATGATTTATTAGCCATTGCATGGACATGTTGCAGGATGGTCATAACTGGGAGTTGAATATCCAGGGGTATCAGACGATTTGGAAATACAGAAAGGGAGGTGGTATAGCTCTGATATTTAAGCATGACATCACTGCAATGGTGAAAGATGATACAGGTTCTATGGAGAATAAGGTTGAAACCATTTGGGTGGAAGTTAGAAATTCTAAGAAGAAAAAGTCACTGATAGGTGTAGTCTTTAGGCTATCGAATAATAATACCACATTTGGGTGGGCAATAAGCAAAGAGAAAATGAATTTTTGTAAAAATGGTATGGCAATTATCATGGGGAATTTTAATCCACATGTCAATTGGTCAAACTGAGTTGGTCAGGGTAGCCTTGAAGAGGAATTCATTGAGTGTATCCGCAATAGTTTTCTTTAACAGTATGTAATGGAACCGACGAGGGAGGAAGCTATCCTAGATCTGGTCCTGTGTGATGAGACAGACTCCTGGTCTGTGTCAGACTACTCTCCTGCGAACCCGATCCTTGAGAATTTATAAAACAAGGGAGCAGTTGGCTAGAGTTGACTGGAAGCAAAGACTTTATGGTGGGACAGTTGACAAACTGTGGAAGACATTCAAAGCAATTTTTCAGTGTTCAGCACAAGTATATACCAGTGAAAAGGAAGGACTGTGAGGAAAGGAGTAATCTGCCATGGGTTCCTCAGGAAATAATGGAGGCTATCAAATTGGAAGAGAAGGCATACAAAGTGGCCAAGATCAGTGGGAAAATAGAAGATTGGGAAAACTTTAAAGGTCAACAGAAAGCCACAAATAGAGCTAAAAGGAAAAATAAGATAGATTATGAGAGAAAACTAGCTCAGAAAATAAAAGCAGACAGCAAAAGTTTCTATAAATCTATAAAACAAAAAAAGAATGGTTAAAGTAAACATGGTCCTTTGGAGGATGAGAAGGGGTATTTAGTAATGGGAAAAAAGGAAATGGCCAAGGCATTGAACAGGTATTTTGTGTAGGAGTCGAAGGTAGGTGAGGACCTGGAAGCAATCATTATCACGTGTTGGGCAGGTAATGGAGCTAAAGGTAGACAAGTCTTCTGGCCCTGATGGAATGCATTCCAGAGTGCTAAAAGTGTTGGTGGGAGAAATAGCAAATGCACTTGTGGCAAGTTTCCAAAATTCATTGGACTCTGGGGCAGTTTCAGCAGATTGGTAAACAGCACTGTTTATAAAGGGAGATCGACAAAAGATGGGGAATTATAGACCAGTTAGCTTAGCTTCTGTAGTGGGGAAAATGCTTGATCTGTTATCAAGGAAGAACTAGCAAGGCATCCAAATAGAAGTTGTCCTATTGGGCAGACATAGCATCGGTTCATGAAGGGCAGGTCATGCATAATTAATCTTTTGGAATTCTGTGAAGACATTACAAACACGGTGGACCCAATAGATGTGTATCCAGATTTCCAAAAGGTGTCGCACAAAAGGCTACTGCATAAGATAAAGGTGCAAAGCATTACGGGCAATGTATTAGCATGGACAGAGGATTGGTTACCAATAGGAAGCAAAGAGTGGGAATAAATGGATGGTATTCCGGTTGGCAATCAGTGACTAGTGGTGTCCCTCATGGATCAGTGTTGAGACCGCAATTGTTCACAACTTACCTCGATGATTTGGAGTTGGGGACCACGTGTAGTGTGTCAGAGTTTGCGGATGGCACTAAAATGTGTGGTAGAGCAAAGTGTGCAGAGCACTGTGAAACTTTGCAAAGGGACATAGTTTAAGTGAGTGGGCAAAGGTCTGGCTGATGGAGTACAATGCTAATAAATGTGAAATCATCCATTTCGGTAGGAATAACAGTAAAAAAAGACTATTACTTGAATGGTAAGAAACTGCAGCATGCTGCTGTGCAGATGGACATGGGTATCCTTGTATACAAACCACAGAAGTTGGTCTGCTGGTGCAACAGATAATTAAGAAGGCAAATGGAATTTTGTCTTTCATTGCTAAAGGGATTGATTTTAAAAGCAGGGAGATTATGTTACAGTGGTATCGGGTGCTGGTGAGGCCACACCTGGAGTGGGCAGTTTTGGTCTGCTTACTTGAGAAAGGATGTACTGGCACTGGAAGGGGTGCAAGAGGAGGGGGTTGGCTTATGAGGAGAGCCTGAATTGACTGGGATTATATTCGTGGAATTTATAAGAATGGGGGGGATCTTATAGAAACATATAAAATTATGAAGGGAATAGATAAAATAGAAGTAGAGAGGATTTTTCCACTGGTGGGTGAAACAAGAACAAGAGGGCACAGCTCCCAAATTAGGGAGAGCAGATTTTAGGACTGGATTGAGAAGGAACTCCTTCACCCAAAGGTTGTAAATCCCTGCCCAGTGAATTAGTTGAGGCTTCTTCAGTAAATGTTTTTAAAGCTAGATAGCTAATTTTCTGAACAGTAAAGGAATTAAGGGTTATGGTCAGAGGGTGGGTAAGTGGAGCTAAGTCCACGAAAAGATCAACCGTGATCTTATTGAACAGGTACGAGGGGTCACATGGCCTACTCTTGCTCCTAGTTGTTATGTTCTTATAATGGAATTGAGTTTGAGGACTGAAAAGTATAGCTAAATGAAGATAGCACATATTAGGCAGAATCAGAAAGCCATTAGTGCTTGGAAATTAAGAGTCTAAATGGGTTGGAGGAGCAGAGGGATCTGGGGCTATAGATTCACATAACATTAGATGTTAACAAGGCCATTGAGTTGCAAAGTCCAAACTTTGAATAATAGAGCCATAAAACAGCGGAATTATCTGAACATATTTTAAACCTCAATGCACAGTTCTGGTCAATATTATAGGTAAAGACAAGGACTGCAGATGCTGGAAACCAGATTCTAGATTAGAGTGGTGCTGGAAAAGCACAGCAGTTCAGACAGCACCCGAGGAGCAGGAAAATCGACGTTTCGGGCTGGTGAAGGGCTTTTGCCCGAAATGTCGATTTTCCTGCTCCTCGGATGCTGTCTGAACTGCTGTGCTTTTCCAGCACCACTCTAATCTAGCAACTGGTCAATGTTATGCAAAACAAAAAGGTAGAGGCAGGAGAAGATACCAAAAACATCTCCAAGGATGAAATCAGATAGAAGTTTTAACTTTAAAAAAAATAGCTGAATAGGCTGGGAACTCTCGTCCTTCAAAAGAAGGACAAGAAATTCTGAACACATGAGTTAGGGATAGGCAAGTCGGCCCCTCCAGGCTGCTCCACAATTAATAACTGATCAAATTGATCTTGATCAGACGTGATATATGTAGGAAGATGGTTCCATATAAGGGAATTTAAAACTAAGGGTCATATATATAAGATAATTGTTAATAAATATGATAATAAATTTAGGAGGATCATCTTTTGAGTGCATAGTGAAAATAGGAATGACACATCTAAGGGGATCTAGACTTGTACTTGAGAAAGTAATGGACAGCATGATTTGCTGTTCAGTTTGGAAGAAGTACTGTGCAAATAGTACATTCACTTATCTTGTAAGGGATTTGGAATATAAATATACATAATAAATATATACCTAAAGTACAGTGTACAGATTTAATGTACATATGTGCTTTGAAGAGTTGCAAGATAAGACTCAGAGGATTAATTTCTGGAATGTGAGGACTGACTTATGTTGAAAGATTGACGAAGTGGGCATAAAGCTTTGAGGGTTTGGAGCAACGCAAGGTCAAAACATATAAAATATCCAGGAGAGCTGTGCAGGGTAAATACTGAGCAGCTGTTTCTCTTGCCTAGAGGATCTAGAAGTAGGAATGATGGTCTCCATAGAATAGGAGTTAACTATTTATGACTGACAAGAAGAAGAAATATCCACCTCAGAATCATTGGCATTTTCTCAGACCTTGAAAGTTATGGATGCTCAGCTGATAAGCACATTCAAAACTGAGGTTGTTAGGATTTGGTATTACAAAGGGAATAAAGTGGTATGAGGTGGAGTGTGAAAATGGCATTGATATATAAATTTTGCCACGATTTTATTGATTGACAAAGATTACTTGATGTACTATTGTATCTACTATTGGTATTTGCGATTGTTGATATTTCTTTTGTTATTTAGAGGCTTGAATGGAACGTGATTGACTCTGACTCAGACTGGTTGGCAGAGTGCCCTGCTACTTGCTATAAACTCTGTTAAACCACCCCAATCAAATGACTGGATTTTGACATCATAATGTTTGGTGACTTTATCCAACAATATACAGAGATTGAAATCCATGTGAATGGCAATGAAGGAAAGTGACTTTATACAAGTGATGCTTCTTTATCAATGAGCCTTAGAACAGAAAGCAGGAAGACATTGCATGGTCGCACTTTAAGAAAGTATTTAGGCCAAATTTGTAACAAAAGGAGAGTAAAGCATCTGGATACTATGACTGGTCTCTTAACTTCTCAATTTAAAATAATCTTCATATATTCCAGTCAGTGATTCAAGTGGAAAATGCAAGTTTCCAAAAGATTAAAGGACAATAGACAGTAGACAATAGGTGCAGGAGTA
>NC_057714.1:5958675-5968321 GCF_004010195.1 Chiloscyllium plagiosum | reverse complement strand
GCCTTCCTCATCTTCTGCTCTCTTCTGGCATGATTGGTGTAATAACCTCGCTGAAGGTCTTGTCCAGAAAGATCTCGTTCTCTCGGATGAGCCTAAGGTCTTCGAGTTCTTTCGCCAATGCTGCAATATGCTCGGTCAATTGCTGAATGTGCACACATTTTCCACACATATACGAGCAGACACACCAGAGACGTTGACCTCCCACATCAAGCACAGAGCGCACTGGACCAGCTGGGCAGTCATGTCTTCACCCTCTTCAACTGTGGTGTAATCACTTCACTCAACCTCCTTGTCAAAGATTCCTGAGCTGAAGCCTCACTCTTCGATCCAAACTTCCTTAGACCCTCTTTTTGTGGCAAGTCTGTGGACTCTTAATTTAGGTTAGAGGAGGGAGGGAGGGAGGGAGACCCTACTTTGTAGGACCTGGGGTTTAGAACTCACCCACTCTAATAGCAATCACTTACCTTCCCGACCGGCTTTGCGCTCCGTCTGAACTTACGCCCAGCTCCCGCCGCTCTCTGCTGCGAAAAGGAAAATGGAAGCAGATAAATTGGATAGAAAAACATCAACAGAAAAATGAAGAAGACTTTTTAAACAAATTATTAGAGTTCATACTAGTTTTAACAAGAAATAAATATTTGTGATAACAATGAAGTTCAGAAAAGTAGATAAATTAAGGTACTATAATTTCAATTCACTGATCATCTTTTGTTAAGACAGTAGAATATTCAAAGGAGTGTTGAAAAGGAAGGGTGTATAGAAATGACATAAGATACAGTGGGATATGAAGAAAGGTTAGTAAGTAACAATGTGAAATTATTAAGTAATTTAATAAATATATAACATGTAAAGAAATTATAAATTTGCTGAGAAGTGATGAGGGGACATTTGTGGAGCATGACAGAATTCACGCATACCAAATTAATACTTTGCCGTTTTAAAGTATATTTTCATTTCTACTATGAATAATTTTAATAGAAACTGATGCAACAATTGTATGTTTAGCTGATAAGAGGCATCTATAATAAAGCTTTTTATCTTGCTGCCATTAGTACAAACTCAAGAATGTCAAAATTCAAACAATCACAATAACTAATTCTGCAGAAAGAAAGGGGATGCTTGGTGGTTGACAAGTCAGCACTGGTTGAGACACTGCCACAAAGAAAGCAATAAAGGATGACACGGTGGCTCAGTGGTTAGCACTGCTTCCTCACAGGGGTCAGCCTCGGGTGACTGCCTGTGTGGAGTTTGCACATTGTCCCCGTGTCTGCGTGCGTTTCCTCTGGGTGCTCCAGTTTCCTCCCGAAGTCCAAAGATGTGCAGTTTAGCTGAATTGGCAATGCTAATTTGCCCATATTATTCAGGGATATGTAGACTAGGTGCATTGTTCAGGGGTAAATGTAGAGTAATAGGGTAGTGAAATGGATGTGGGTGGGTTACTGTTTGGAGGATCAGTGTGGACTTGTTGGGCTGAAGGGCCTGTTTCCACACTGTGGGGATTCTAAGATTCTGTGACTGTAGGCTCCCATGTTTCCATGTGATTTTAAAAAAGTAAAGATTTCCTTAACAGGAAAGGAGTCCATGTGTATGAATGTTTATCAGAATTAGAAATGAATACATGTTGCAAGTTTGACTGATAAATCTAAATGTCTTGTTACCTTGACAATTCGCATATTTTAGATTGTTCAGTAAGTGACATCCCATCGTGAAATGAGAATTGTTCAATGTATGCTATCCAATTATAAAATGACACCTTTTAACAGCAATGTTTTGTTTAAGGTTTTGCTCGCATCGGCTAATTGAGTACAGTTTGTCAGCTACCTATTCCAAATAGCTGGAGGAATATTCTTTTTGATCAGATCAGTCAATTGTTGGGAGATACAGCCAATGTAACTGACATTGCACTAGTGACAAATTAATGCACAACATTGCTCAATTGTGTATACAGCAGAATGTCTTTTTGAAAAGGTGATAGCATCCTACTTAATGGAAAATGCTAATCTCATCATCACTACAATGTCAAGTACTGTGTATCACGTATCTTAAGTATAGATAAGGAAGTTATTTTGAAAAATGCTTTTGATGATTTGCTGATGTTCTAAGTTGCTAATTAAGGAAATCAGAGAGGAAATTAAACTAACCACAAGTTTTCAAGACTATTTTTAATGTGGAAGCTGTGTTGATTGGAAAATTGTCAATGCAATGTTTCAGTTCCAAATGTGAGAAAAGAATTAACTGAAGTAACTGTGTACCAATTAGCTTAATAACTGGAATGGACATGATGGGCCAAATGGCCTTCTTGCTTTTCTCTTAATATTTTTATTAGCTGAACTCTCAAACTCTGGTTTAGTGTCCATTTTGGGGAGTTTCACAGAGGATATGTGTCTGTCAGCTCTAGTAAGTTACCTATTTCAGTTCTCTGCTGCTCATGTTATTAAATATGCAACATAACCTTAGTACCATTCCTCACCCCTCTTTACTTATCATGGAATCCCTAGAGTGTGGAAACAGGTCCTTCAGGCCAACAAGTCCATACTGACCCTCTGAAGAGTAACCCACCCATTCCCCTACCCTATTTTCCTGTATTTACCCCGACCCACACATCACTGAACACTATGGGCAATTTAGCATGGCCAATCCAACTAACCTACACGTCTTCGGATTGTGGGAGGAAACTGGAGCACCTGGAGGAAATGCATTCAGACACGGGGCGAATGTGCAAATTCTTCACAAACAGTAGCCCGAGGCTGGAATTGAACTCTGGCCCCTGGCACTGAGAGGCAGCAGTGCTAGCCACTGAGCCACTGTGCTGCCCTCTTCAGTGGTGTGTTCAAACATTTCTGAACAGGGCAATTAGAAAATAGAGGAATGACAGCCCTTGCAGCACAGTGGTGCTGCCCCTATCTCTGAACCAGAATCTTCTGGTTCAAAGCCAATTTGTCCCAAATATGTATCATTGTACTGTAAATTGTTGTTTTAAAAATAAACACATTAATGCCCTTTAGGGAAGGAAACTGCCATCCTTATCTGGTCCAGTCTGTGTGAATCCAGACCTAGAGCAACATGGCTGATTCTTAAATGCTCTTTTAGCAATTAGGGATGAGCAATAAATGCTGGCATAGCCAGCAATTCCTGCATCCCAAACAAATGTTTAAAAACAAATGTCCAAACAGGTTAATTTAAAATAACTACAATGTTATTGTAGTTGCAGTCTGAACTTCCTTTTTATTTGGGCTCTTGCTGTTCAGTTAATAATGCCCCCACCTCTGAGCCAGGAGGCACAGGTTCAAGTCCCACTTACTCCCTCCAGAGGTGTGTAATAACATCTCTGAGCAGGATGATTAGAAAATCTTTGTAAACATATTTCCTTTCCATCAAAGTGAATTTATGGCCAATTTATTTAATTTTAAATTAATCATGAGCAAATTCTCTCTCCCGATCTACCTCGATATGTTCTTTGGTGGTGAACCACGGTCGATGTGTTAGGATTTTGTTGAGTTCATTGAGAGGCCTCATTTTTTGAGGTACAAATTTGAGGCCATTTAACCACTCAGATTTCCACCAGCCTGAAGAAACTCCTTGACACGGAGGCTGACAAGGTATGAACACTGAGGTCGCGCAGCAGCCATCACTGCAATGTTGTTTCACTTCTGCAGAACATAGCATGCTAGGATTATGCGGCACACTCGAGTCTGAGTGTACTACAAACAGTGAACCTAACCAATCCTAGCACTTGAACCTCATCTCTAAGATGCCATTACCTGCTCCATGATGGCCCTTGTGGAAGAATATATTGCACTGTATCTGTGCTTTGCCTCACCCATAGGGTTGCAGAGGATAGCCCTTGTTTCCCTGCCTTAAAAGACATTTGGCTCTTGAAATAGAGAGTTTTCAAGGATATAGGCATTGTTGCTGCTTTTGGAATATTTGATGCTGACTTCTAAGATGTGGGACCAGTGATCACAGATGACTTAGACATTGATCGAATAGAATCCTTTCCATTTTATGAAATTGTTGTGTCATGAGATGATAGTCTTAATGTGATGTATGTGCAGTCTGTTAAATCCTACACAGGAATGATGACAAAGCTTAGTGCCTGGGCTGCAGCACTGACCACGACACTGGGAAGCAAGATGACGCGGTGTGATCTTGCAAAACTGCTGGAGGAATATTCTTTTTGAACAGATCAGTTAATGTTTGGGACACACAGCCAACATAACTAGCATTGTATTGATGATAAATTCATGCACAACGCTGCTCAATTGTGTATAAGGCACAATGTCATTTTGAAAAGGTGACAGTATCATATTAATGGAAAATGCTAATCACTACATGCTAGCAATGTCAAATAGAGGGAGGGATGGAGAGGGAGGGATGGAGAGGGGGATCAAGAGGTCCAACACCGGTCCCCTTTGGATCCTTGGATGCAGCCGGGATCTCTCACAATTAGCGCAGCTGGACACTGGGACAGAATGGTTGCCTGCTCCAGTAGATGACAGAGTTCTGTGACAGTGTCCCTGAGCATTCTTGTTTAGTGGCAGCACTGTGCCTTGCTCTTCTGGAGGAAATGATGTCAAGGGCGAGAGACCCTAGACCACGTGTACTTCCTCCACATCCTGTCTGCTGCCAACTCTTTGAGTGGAGGCAGTTTGGTGATTGCTAGAGATTACTGCTAGTCCTGGTCTGGTTGGCACATCTGTTCCTCAATTTCATTTTGATGTTACATGGTCACGTGGTGCAGGTATGACATTGATGTAACATGGTGTCACAGAGTAACATGACCACCACCTTGACTGACCACTGTTGGCAGTCACTGCCCATGGAGGTTGCTAGCTCAGATGGAGGCCCAGAGAAGATGCCAATGAGCTGCAGTCTGCTGAAACTTTCATTTTGGGGATTGTCACCATCTAGTTTTTGTCAACTGCATGGAAAAATGCACCTTGGATGTAAACGAGGTGATATAAAGTGCATGCAATTAGGCTCGAGCTGCTCGCTTTCAGAAAGTTAGACTTTTTTTCTGGATGATGCCAATCTTACTTTTATGACCTCACCATATTTTCCCAATTGACTGCCCAATTGCCCGTGTTGTTCAGGGCTGGGAAAGTTCTGGCCTCTGTTTCTATTTGTACTGAAAATGGTTCCAGATGCCAACATGAAATAAAAGCAATGCTTCTTTAGAAAGACTTGGGTTAACTAAAGTCAGACAGTGTGACTAATTGGAGTTATCTGTGGAATTAAAACTGGATTAATGTAGCAAACACATTGAGCATTTTGCATGTGGATTTTCAAAAGGTATTTGAGGTGTTGCATAGAAGGCTTATTGTTTAAAATTAAGGTGCACCATTTTAGACCAATATGCAGCATGGACAGGACAGGAATCTAGTTGACCTGTAATCTAACACACTTTATTCTTTCATGAAATGTACAAGTTGTTGGCAGGATCAGCATTTGTTGAATGAACTGCCCCAATCTTTGAAAAGTGTGATTTTATAATTATAGAATGATCCTAAATTTGTTGGTGTTGTTGTTGTTTTCATACGTGTAAAACAGGTGGATATTAAAAGAATAGAAAGTAATTCATGCATTGCTGAGTATGCTATGAAATATAAATAGAAGTGTTTTTGAGGTAATACTGTTCTGAGGAAATGGTCCACTGAGGTAATATTTCACCTCATTTGACAAAGCTATGAACAGAGCTTTATCAGGGAGGAAGCTGTTGAAAACATACTATTATACTGTCAAACAAGAACAAGTTATGTGCTTGAATTGTCAGTTTAATGCTTAATGACTTGCCAAAAAGAGCAAATACCGTAATTATTGTACCTTTTGTAAAAATGATATTAATTCAGCTGATGGTAAGTGGCTGCAGTTTGTCACTGAAAGGGAAAGGTTATTCAGTGCAAAAGGTAAAATGCTGTTGATGGTGTAAATCTGAACAAAAAGAAAATTTAAGAAACACTCAGCAGATCAATCAGCAACTGTGGAGAGGGAAGTAATCAAGTTTTAGGTTGATGCTCTTTTGAAAAGAGAGACCTGTTGGTGAAGCTTTTTATTTTGCACTCATCAGGACAAAGACAAGAATGCCAAATTTCAAACAATTACAGCAATTGATGCAACAGGAGAGAAGGGCTGCTCAATAGCTAGTAAGTTGATTTGATTCTGGGTCTGCTTCTCCTGCGTGACAGTATGCAGGTTTAATAACTTGCTAACTTTCTATTGTCTGCATAGGACCCATCACAAATACTGACGTCTGGATGGTACATTTCATCCAAGTGCCTGTACAAGCCAACCTGTTGCATACTTTGACCAACATTGCTGTGTAATACTAAGGCCAGTCACACTGTTACCCAACTATCTTGCACATTCAAATATTTGCTACTTGAACCATGAGAGACCTTTAGTAACATGTGATTGTGCTATGCACCCTGATGGATCAGGGTTGTCGATCTTTCCCTGCATGGAACTCAGGATTTTGGAGGGTGTCGTGGTTGCTCAACTCCTCTGCAATTTCTGTCAGGGCCATGTTGGTCAAGTGACAGGGTATTTATGACTGTTTGCGGGTATGAACTAGGGTGTCCGATGAGGAGGGGTACATCACAACCCCAGTGATCAGAGCGTAGAGTCCCATGGGGGGGCAGTGTGCTTAGGTTAGTTGCTGAGGGCTCAAAGATTTCTGTTTCTGCTGCTGGCATGAACTCCTCCCACTGTTCTTTTGATGGCCTGGAGGAGAATCTGCAGCAAACATGGTTAAAATGTGGGGCTGATCTCTGTTCAGGCTGAAAATGGACATAAATTTCTGAATGATACTGACTTGATTCTGTGTGTTTGCATCAGATTCATTTTAACTAGTGTCACTTTCTAATGGGAATGTGCTCCCCTTGTCAACTTAATTTTGCAATGACATCACTGAATTGCAATGCTATTTGGTCACTGTGGGATTCAATCCAGTTAATAGAATTTTAAATCGGAAATGAATGTGACTGGTATAGCCCAGTAATATACCAGTTGGAGAGGTTTTTATTGACATAATACTTTATTATGGAAATCTATATTAACATCACAACTTATTTGAGATGTGCTTGATTTTATAGAGTAAACTTGATCCCATCGGTAAAAGTGACTTTTTAAAATAAAATACAACCTCAAAAGTATTGCCATTGTTTTATAGAGATGCAATCAACATTTGAACACATTTCCGTTTGTCAGCTGTACTTCTGATTCTGAGATTTGCAGGACTAAATGATGACCTACAAATTTGAGCCTGTGCATTTCACTTGTGGGTCTATAACCTTTTCTGAAATGGACAGGTGGGAGAATTCAGATTAGTGGTAGACAGTTTAGTATATGATTAACTAAAGCCTAAGAGACTTTAACCCTTGGGTAGTCTCCACATGCTACCAGTCAGTTGCCGAGCTGAAAGGGGTGAAAACAGACAAGTGAAGGGAGCAGAAAGTCGGAAATTCTGAAACTCGTGATACTTTTGGGGAGACAACACTTAGTGTGGATTTACCCTTTTCAAAGACCTGTGATTATGAAAAGTCACATTGCGCAACCAAATATTTGAAATCTTAGGAGGACATACCAGGAAAACAGTTTGACTTTGCTTATTTGCTGGAAGCATTATGAAAAATTGAGGACAGGTGAACACTTCATTTTATGGTGGGAAGGTGCCATTGTTGGACTGAGGTGGACAAAGTTAAAAATCATGTAACACTAGGCTGTAGTCCAATAGGTTTATTTGGAAGTACAAGCTTTTGGAGAGCTGCTCCTTCATCAGGTAGCTAGCATTTTATATTTATTCATGGGATGTGGGCACTGGCTGGGCAGTATTTAATGCCCATCCATAGTTGATCTTGAGAAGGGGAGACTGGTTAGCAAGGTTAGATATCATGGAACACAGGGAGAACTAGCCATTTGGATACAGAACTGTCTCAAAGGTAGAAGACAGAGGGTGGTGGTGGTGCGTTGTTTTTCAGACTGGAGGCCTGTGACCAGTGGAGTGCCACAAGGATCGGTGCTGGGTCCACTGTATTTTGTCATTTATATAAATGATTTGGATGTGAGCATAAGAGGTATAGTTAGTAAGTTTGCAGATGACACCAAAATTTTATTGGTCAGAGTATTGAGTACAGGAGTTGAGATCATGTTGCAGTTGTACCAAACATTGGTTAGGCCACCGTTGGAATATTGCATGCGATTCTATCAGAAGGATGTTGTGAAACTTGAAAGGGTTCAGAAAAGATTGACAAGGATGTTGCCAGGGTTGGAGGATGCAAGCTATAGGCAGAGGTTGAACAGGCTGGGGCTGTTTTCCTTGGAGCGTCAGAGGCTGAGGGGTGACCTTAGAGTTTTACAAAATCTTGAGGGGCATGGATAGAATAAATAAACAAAGTCTGTTCCCTGGGGTGGAGACCAGAACTAGAGGGCATAGATTTAGGGTGAGAGGGAAAGATATAAAAGAGACCTAAGGGACAACTTTTTCATGCAGAGGGTGGTACGTGTATGGAATGAGCTGCCAGAGGATGTGGTGGAGGCTGGTACAATTGCAACATTTAAGAGGCATTTGGATGACTATACGAATAGGAACGGTTTGGAGGGATAGGGGTTGGGTGCTGGCAGATGGGACTGGATTGTGTTGGGATATCTAGTCGGCATGGGTGAGTTGGACCGAAGGGTCTGTTTCCATGCTGTACACCTCTATGACCCTATGATTCTAAGGTGCTGGTAAGCTGCCTTCTTGAACCACTGCACTCTCTTTCACAATACTGTTTGGGAGGGGGTTCGAGGATTTTGATACAGCAGCTCTAAAGGAACAGCGATATATTTCCAATTCAGGATAGTGAGTGGCCTGGAAGAAAAATTGCATGTGGTGGTGTTCCCATTGCTGATCTTGTCCTTCTCCATGATCGTGGCCATGGTTTTGGAATATGGTGTTTAAGGAGCTTCGGTGAATTTCTGCAGTGTATCTTGTAGATCGTACAAAGAGCTGCTCCAGTGTCAGTGGTGGAGGGAGTGAATATTGAAATAGTTAAATATGGTGCCAATAGAGTGGATGGTGTCAAGCTTCTTGAGTGTTGTTGGAGCTGCACTCGCCCAGGCAAGTGGGAAGTATTCTATCAAACTCTTGACGTGTGCTTTGTAGATATTGGACAGGCTTTATGGAGTCAGGAGGTAAGTTACTGTTTGCAGGATTTCAAGTCCCTGACTTGCTTTTTGAGCCACAGTATTTATATGACCGGTCCATTTCAGTGTATGTTCAAGGGACAGTGGTTAGATTCTGGATTCGTGGTGCTGGAAGAGCACAGCAGTTCAGGCAGCATCCACGGAGCTTCGAAATCGACGTTTCGGGCAAAAGCCCTTCATCAGGAATAAAGGCAGTGAGCCTGAAGCGTGGAGAGAGAAGTTAGAGGAGGGTGGGGGTGGGGAGAAAGTAGCATAGAGTACAATGGGTGAGTGGGGGAGGGGATGAAGGTGATAGGTCAGGGAGGAGGGTGGAGTGGACAGGTGTAAAAGGAGATAGGCAGGTAGGACAAGTCCAGACAAGTCATGGGGACAGTGCTGAGCTGGAAGTTTGGAACTAGGATGAGGTGGGGGAAGGGGAAATGAGGAAACTGTTGAAGTCCACATTGAAGCCCTGGGGTTGAAG
>NC_057714.1:5919501-5958455 GCF_004010195.1 Chiloscyllium plagiosum | reverse complement strand
GTTGTAGGGGGGGGGTGGACCTAACCAGGTAGTCACGGAGGGAACGGTCTTTGCGGAAGGTGGAAAGGGATGGGGTCTGTTTGGAGGTGGCGGAAATGTCGGCGGATGATTTGGTTTATGCGAAGGTTAGTAGGATGGAAGGTGAGCACAGGGGCGTTCTTTAGATTCTGTCCTGTTCAAGATGTTCATTTTTCGGGGTTTGTTTGGTGTGCGTGTTACTTGCCACATCTCAGCCCAAACCTCGATCATTGTCCAGATCTTTCTGCATTTGGAAATGGACTCATTTTTTGGTATCTGGCAAGTGATGAGAGCTGCTGAACATTTCATAATCATCAGCAAATGTCCCCACTTCTGATTTTCTGATGGATGCTAGGTCATTGATAAAGCAGCTGAAGGTGTCTAGAACACCAACAGGAGGAACACATGCAGAGATGTCCTGGAACTGAGGTGATTATCCTCCAATAAATCTAAAGATCTTACTTTATGCCAGGTATGACTCCAACTAGTGAAGCGTTTTCCCTGAAACCCTTTGACTCAAATTTTTCTATGGCTTCCTAATGTCGTGCTTGATCAAGTGATGTCAAGGGCAGTCACTCTCACCTCACCTCTGGTGTTTCGACCATATTTGCATCAAGGCTATAATGGGGTCAGGAGCTGAGTGACCCTAATGGCACACAAAGTGGGTGTCACTGAGCAGGCTGTTTGAGGTGCTGCTGCTTGATAACACTGTTGAAAGCATCTACTGAGAGTAGACTGGGGTAGTACTGGACTGGATTTATCCTGCTCTTTTTTTTTTGCACAGAACATATATGGGCAATTTTCTACTTTGCTTGGTAATTTTCCACATTGCTGTCACTACACTGGGATAGCTTGGCTAAGAGTGCAGTAAATTCTGTAACTCATCCTCAGTACTGTTGCCTGAATGTTGTCAGGGACTATAGCTTTTGAGATATCTACTGCCTTCAGCTAGTTCTTAATATCATGAGGAGTGGAGTGGAGTGAATTGAATTGAATTGGTTGCAGACTGACATCTGTAATACTGGGAACTCTGAAAGGGGTCGAGGTGAATCATACTCTTGGCACTTCTTGGTGAAATAGTTTTATTCCTTCTCTCTCTCTCTGGCAATCACCGGGCCTGCATTTACTGTTCATTCATAGTTGCCCTTGAGAAGGTGGTGGTGAGCTGCCTTCTTGAACAGTTGCAGTATCTTTGGTATAGGTAGACCCATAATCCTATTAGCATGGTTTTATTTGCCAATTGGAATAGATTCAAGATTGCACAGCAATATTTGAAGGGGAACAGAAAAATTCACCTGTTATCATGGCCAGCTGTTCATCCTATTGCTGTTTGTGGATGTTAATTGATATAGTTAGTTCTTGGGTTTGCCATATAAATAACAGTAACCACATTTCACCTCCTTTATTGGCTGTGGAACACTTTGGGTTGTTGTGAGGTTGAATAAAAACGCAAGTTCTTGCTTAATTTCTCACTCTGACTAATAGAATATTTTAGGTCTCATTTATTGCTTCTCTGTCCACATTTTCATGTGTTGAGAGTATTGACCCATTTTTGAATTAATTCTTTGACATAACTATCAACTAGCAACACCATCTATTTGAAATTTAATGATTTTTTTAAAAAAAGTGGAAATTTTGCCAAGTTTTACTTATTATTTTATGTAAATTTTTCAAAACAGTTTTTATGTACTTACAATTAGTCATTTTTTCATTGTTCCTGTGCATGTAAAGTTTTCCTTAGATTTCAGACATGATACTTTTAAACTCCTGAAATTAAAAGTTATTACTTTTTGATGTCCATTGTGAAAATTCAGACTCAGCTGATCTCTACATTGGCTCAGATGATCTCGCTGGTACTGCAAAACAAAGGCTTAGTTTTTTGGAGTCAGAGTGACTGCGGATCCCTCTCACAGTGGTAGTTGGGACCCTGTTCTGAGATTCCTTTCCCATTCCCATTCCCATTCCTGGTTATTTTCACTGACATGCCCACATGCAGCACATGGTGATTGACTTATCAAGGTGGATAGTTTAACTCCACAACAGCAATTATAGTGTAGTTGGCTTCCTTCAGTAATTAAATATAATTCTTGGTCTTATAGAGGAGGTAAAAACTACAAGAGGTTTCGAATCTCAAGTGAGGAACCAAACACAAAATGTAGTCATCTGCTCTGGGAATTTTTGCTTTGACAGGCTTTGAGATGTTTTTTCATGATTCAATAATTAGAGTCCATGTTGTAAGTTAAATGTGTTTTTGCTGCAATGATAGGGATCTCTAGTGCAATAATCTAGAATGATTTCTTTGACAAGAGTCCTCATAAAATGAATGTAAACCTTCATAAACTTTCAGAGTCAAATAAACACCGGCGTCTGCACTGCTTTGATTGACAAGACATCTGATGTGGCTTTGTCAAATCTTTCTTTTTTAATTTCAGTAGACTCCAATGTTTACATTTGCCATGATCCATTATTAACATTGAAACCATATATATGCCTAGCTGAGTTTCAAACATTTCAGAATCACATACCTCAACAGTTCACATTTTGAGTTAATTTTCAGACAGTATCAAAGCACTGTCCATGTTTAATGTGATTAGTTAGCAAGCATGTTTCCACTGGCAAAAGCTGGTAACCACTGGAAGAAGACTGTTATTTGTCATTTTTATAAATGACTTAGTTGCAGGCATAGATGGATGGATTAGTAAGTTTGCAGATGACACTAAAGTCGGTGGAGTAGTGGACAGTTTGGAAGAGTGTTGCAGGGGGACTTGGAAAAACTGCAGAATTGGGCTGAGAGGTGGCAAATGGAGTTCAATGCAACTTTGGGAAGAATAACAGGAAGGCAGAGTACTGGGTCAATGGAAAGATTCTTGGTAGTGTATACACAGATCCCTGAAAGTTGCCATCCAGGTTGATAGTGCTGTTAAGGCATACGGTGTGTTAGGTTTCATTGGTAGAGGGATTGAGTTCTGGAGCCGTCATGCTGCAACTGTACAAAACACTAGTGCGGCTGCACTTGGAATATTGTGTGTAGTTCTGGTTGCCCCATTACAGGAAGGAAGTGGAAGCATTGGAAAAGGTGCAGAGGGGATTTACCAGGATGTTGCCTGGCCTGGAGTGAAGGTCTTATGAGGAAAGGCTTAGAGACTTGGGTCTGTTCTCATTGGAAAGAAAAATTCTAAGAGGGGATTTGATAGAGACATATGAGAGGGCATAACTTCAAATTGAGGGCTGATAGATTTAAGACAGATTTCAGAGGCAGGTTCTTTACTCGGAGAGTAGTAAGTGCGTGGAATGCCCTACCTGCCAATGTAGTTAACTCAGCCACATTAGGGAGATTTAAACAATCCTTGGATAAGCACATGAATAATGATGGGATAATGTAGGGGGGTGAGCTTAGATTAGTGCACAGATCGGCGCAACATCGAGGGCCGAAGGGCCTGTTCTGTGCTGTATTGTTCTATGTTCTTTAATACCTTCTTTTGCAACATATTTACCAGTTGAGGGGACTTTACGTTTTTCCAGTATCAAGTTATGTTTGAGTGAGAGCCCTATAGATTATTGGAAGTTTCTTTTTTAGTCTTGAGCCGGCTTCTGACATCTACATGTAATACATGTTGAGTAGTGGTAATGGGCGACAAGCGAGATGGAGGGGAATGTTTGGATAAAAATTTAAAGACCTAACATTCATCATTAAAATTTGGCTAATGTTGCAGAAAAGAGAGGAGTTTCTTCCAGCATACTGGCCTTGACATTCTCCAGCCTCTGTTCTAACCTCAGGCCTGAATCTGGTATATCTAGTCTTTACTGTTTATGTATCTGCATCTGCACCTACACCTGCCCAGAGCACAATGTGGTTAGCTGGAAGCTTTTTTCAGAGGAGATGATCTGCTGGGTGAGGAGGTTTGTTGACATGACCTTTCTGCACTCTCTGAAAATCTAGCCCATTTAATGGAAATACTGCAGGTGTTGATTGGTTGGCTAATGAATAGTTTATCTTGTGTCTTTCTTTATTTTAATAATTTATCTTTTTCCTAAGCATTGTGTAGCTTAATGACTTTAGCATTTTTTTCAGATGAGGTAATCTTACTTAGATTGTTAACAGTGTTTCAGGATCATTTTAATTTTTAAGATAAAAGAATGAAATATGTTTTCTTGCATTTATCTGACAGACAGCCACAATGTGATTTGAGTCAGAGCCCAAGGCATCAATATAATCCACAATAAAAATTTTCCCTTGAAGTGTTTGACTCATCATTCTAACTTGTACAATATTTTAAAGTTATTTTAAAAAACACACTGGTTTGTAGGAGTACAAATAACTTAATCTGCCAGTATGTGTTTCCAATAGTATTTGCAACCATCTAGTTCTCCTCATCTCCATTCCTCCCTGTGACTTCCAGCTTATTACTGGAAGATAAGCTGGTAATGTGAAACTTATAGATGGCTGCAGTTGGGCCTTTATTTTCCACACAGCAGACCAAACATTGTGTAGCACAGTGAAATTTCATTGATTTAGAGATAAATTACTCATGGTATATCGGAGAGTACTTGGACTGTGAATTTCTTTCTAAAAATCTCTCATCTGATATTAGCAGCAATTATAAGCATCCATATTAAACATAAGAGTTTTGAGACGTTGGGGGAGTAAGAAAATTAGCCTCAGTGACTGCCAGCATATAATTATCAGCCGCATTACTAAGATCCATTAAAAAACTAAATTGTATTTATAAGTTGCAATATGGATGTAGAGAAATTGGGATCACGGGAATTATGTTAAAATGAAAGAATGAAGGCAGTATAATATTTTGCATAATTGTGAGTAATTATTTGTCAACATATTAAGAAAACTAGGGCTGATTTTAAGCAAAATGAAAGAAAAGGATTTTTTTCAGTAACCAGTTATTATAAACTTGTAGAAATCAGGGGTACTAATAGTTATTGAAGTGTAATGGGTGTGACAGAGCTGTACAAGCAGATTAGGCGTAAAATTAGAATTGATCAAATGCAGAGCACTGACATTTCTCAATTAATTATTCTGCTGAGGTAGTGAAGACACAGTTAATTATTATCAGCTGATGATGAGATGGAGGTCATGCTGCCAGCAATATCAAGTGGAACATCATCAGCATATAAATGGATTTTTATCAGTGACAATGGAAGAAGACAAATGCTGAGAGGATTTGATATGTGTTGTGTTGATCCTGTGTTGAGGATAGATTGGAGAGAAAAAAGAGCACATCTGAAAACACAATCTTGTCAAAACTGAATGAGACATAGCCTGATGTTCCTTACATGTGACACTGTATAGGTTGTGTGAATAAAGCATTTTTTCTAGCTGAAAATTGCTCTGAGTCAGGAATCCTTACTTTTTTATCCATATTTACTCGGTGTTTGTGTTTGCTTTCAACTCCATTTTATTAAAAAAAAGTCAATAAATTCTTATGCTTTTATTTTTGTCCGTTTTGGTTCTTTGGTTTCTCACACAGCATTCTTTTTTCAGATGCTAAGTGATCTGTTCCCATGTTGAGATAATTTGTCCTTATTGAATTAAGTGCCTGTGTGTTGTGGCTTCCCTCATTCCCAAGTCATCTTTCCCACCTTCACAGAATCACAGAGTTATTCCGCTGCATTAGGAGGCCATTCAGCCAATCACTTACCACCGGCTCTGTTATCTGGTCCGGCTCCCTCATCTGATGTCAAGCTCCTGCCCTTTCTCCATATCCCTGCACACCATTATTATCTGAAAAAAAAACCATCCGCGACCTCTTGACTATCATACAGGCAATGTGTTCCAGACCCTCACAACTCTTTAGATGAATTTATTTTCCTTGCATCACCCTTGCTCTATCTGCGATCTCTTTAAATCTATATCTTCTTGTTCATGGTTCTCTTACAAGCAGAAGCAGCCTTGCTGTATTTACTCTGTCTGCAATGTACATGATTGTGAAAGTCTGAATTAGATCTCCTCGTGGTCTTGTCTCCAGGGAGAACAGTCCCTTCATCTTCAATCTACCCTCATAGCTAAAGTTTCTCATTCCTGGAACTGTTCTTGTAAATCACTTCTGTGCACACTCTTCAATGCATTTGTATCTTTCCTTTAATGTGGTACTAACAACTATACACAGTACTCTTGCTGAGGTTTAACAGGTATCCTGTACATGTTCAACATCATCTCCTTGCTCAGTCCTTGTCTGAGAAAGCAGTAACTTGTATCAATTCTGGCTCAGTTTCCCACATTCTCCTTTCTGAATCACTCCAGGATTTGATACTAAAAACAGTGGAGAGACTCCAGTGCAGTAGTGAGGAAATGCTGCATTGTTGGAGGTGTCATCTTTTGGATGAGAAATTAAATCAAAATATCGTCTGAGGTGGATGGTAAAAGTTTTCATGGCACTATTTAAGAGGAGACTAGGGAATTATCCTCAGTGTTCTGGGCATTATTTATTTCTCTGCAAGAATGAAATCTATCTTTGTTTTCATCTCAATTCATGTTAAAAAAAACAAATTATCTGATAATAATAAAATCGAGGTTTGTGAAAATTGTGGTACACTAGCTTTTATGTGTCCTGCAGTACACAATGTTGCTCCATGAGGAGGGTTTGAAGAAACTGACCTGCCTTCTTTATATTTTTTAAAAATGAAAGTGGTCTCATTGAAACTTGCAGCATTTTATAGATGTGGCTGGGATGTTTATCCTGACTGATGAGTCTAGAACCAAGAAATGTAGTCTCAGAATAAGGAACAGCTAGTCTAAGTTGAAGGTGTGGAGGAATTTTTACACTTGGAGACTGGTAAATCTTTGGAATTCTATACCCAGATGACTATAGAGTTGCGGATATGAATGACATTGTATGTTAAGGTGATACCCTGTAGTTGTTTCCTAGAACAGAACTTAAGAATTACAAGAGAGGGAAAGAGATCCATTTTGTCAGAACGTTTTCTCTTGCATGCATCAGGAGAAAATTACAGGAATGCCTTCCACTTCAAGGGGAAAACTATTTATGCGGAATGAGAGAAGAATGCTGATTGGTTGACAAATGGACCCCAATTGGAATTACTGTGGAGAATGCACCCAAAAATGCTGATGATGGTTAACTGCCAAGCTTTGTTTGAACTTTACACCAGGTAGATTGACCCTGGTTGGTCAGGGCATTGCCATGACAAATGAACCAGCGAATGATTGTCATCGGTTGTTGAGTTGAAACAGGTGCAGTGCATGTATTCTTTCTGTTTGCAAAGCACAAGGCCCCGTGTATATAGCTTCCAGTACCTGTATATGTGTCACACTTGGAACTAAACTGACTCCTAAATTTAGGACTATCCAGCAACCTACGTTCAACTTCAGATGCCCATTTAATGTTGGATATTGTGTAGCGTGTTTTGTAAGCAGGGGTCGGTTGATAAAGGTAAATACTTGTCTTGTCGTGAATTGCCAAAGGGATATGCTGTTTTGTATGATTTGCCAGTCTTTAGGACATACTGTCTACTTCCTTGGCATCGCAATTGCATTGAAATTCACATGCCAAAATTACTCATTTGTGTGACAGACAAAATGTCTGTTTGGTTTAATGGCAGTCTTCTGTTAACGGTAAACAGAACTTATGCTGCTGCTGTGTATTTGTTTTTTTGTAGTACTGTGAAATAACTAGCTTCACCTGTGGCTCGAATGTTTGAGATATAGGATCATAGAGTCCCTATGAAGCAGAAACAGGCCATTTGGTCCATTTGAGTTCTCAATGACCCTCCAAAGAGGATCCCACTCAGACCCACCCTGCTACTCTATCCCTGTAACTCTACATTTCCCATGGCTAATCCACCTAGCCTGCACATCCCTGGATACTATGGGTCAATTTAACATGGCCAAAACACCTAACATGCATATCTTTGGACTGTGGGAGGAAACCCACACAGACACTAGGCGAATGTGTAAACTCCACGCAGTCACTTGAGGCTAGAATTGAACTTTTGTCTCTGGAGCTGTGAGGCAAGAGTGCCAACCACTGAGCCACCAACTACCACCCTGAGCTTGTAATTCCTGCACTTTCAGGGTAATCTGAGATAAATTGGCCACTTTCACGAACAAGAATTGACTGTCTTAGGCTTTCTCATAACTTTGCATTGAAAAACAGTGAGAAATGTTCTAATCAAGGTGGCCATTGTCCCACAAGATGACTTTATGCACTGTATTACAGCATCAAGGTGATACAGTGAACAAATGGCTTGGGCTTTATTTACAAAGTTGCTGCTAAGGCTCATACTATACTGCATGGAACTATAGGAATCCCAATGTGCATACTAACCAGTGAAAGTAGGTTTGTGGTAAACTCGGGCATGGAAGAAAGGGAACTAATTTGACTGGTCCATTTCAAACATGAGTTTAAGTGCAGCCTGAGCTCATTAAGAAACATAAGAGCATTTTTACATACAGCTGCTGGTTAAAATATTATAAACATATCAAAGTATTGGAAATAGGCAAGAGGGGGTCACTCCATCAAAGAGAGCTTCTGCATGGAACCCAGCAAAAATGTTTGTAAGAGCTGGACCTCAAGAATCCCAGGGCAGTATCATCTGTTTGGGCATATGTTGGTGGTGTTGAAACTGAACTCAACTACGTGAATTGCTGAGATCATCAGATTTATGCAATATTATCATGTCTACACTGCCATGACATAGTGCTGCGATGCAGATGTCTATTGCATGCATGAACATTGGTGACTAGGCCTTAGCAATGTCAAATGAGCACATGGATACTGCATTACTTTCAATATGCAGTTTTTTTTTGTGTGGACTTTGCAAATGTGTGAGAATCCTTCACTGTAAAAGTGGAAAACCTACTCAAAACTGATTGTAACAATTTGCCCTATAATGTTTGACTTGTTCATGTTGTGAACTGATTGTGGACAAGACAAGGTGTGAAGGGACATCGCTTTCATGTGTCATTGGCAGCCCATACAAATGTATAACATCACACAACACCAGGTTATATTCCAACGGGTTTATTTGGAAGCATTAGCTTTTGAAGCACTGCTCCTTCATCAGGTGGTTGTCCTCAAAAGCTAATGATTCCAAATAAATCTGTTGGACTATAATCATAACCTGGTGTTGTGATTTTTAACTTTGCAAAAGCGAGGACAGCAAATGCTGGAGATTAGAGTCAAGAGTGTGGTGCTGGAAAAGCACAGCAGATCAGGCAGCATCCGAGGAGCAGGAGAATCGACGTTTCGGGCAAAAGCCCTTCATCAGGAATGAGGCTTGTGAGCCGAGGGGGTGGAGAGATAAATGAGAGGGGGTGGGGCTGGGGGTAAAGGAATCTGAGAATGTGATAGGTAGCTGGAGGTGGGGATAATGGTGATAAGTCGGGGAGGACGGTAGAAAGGTTTAACTTTGTCCACCCTAGTCCAACATTGGCTGCTCCAAAACATGCAAATGTAATGTGATAGTTCTGTTCCTATGCGATCCTGCATGTAAGAAAATTGCGTAAAAGCAGCACAATTTTAAAGAATGGGACTGGAAACATCTTATAGTCAATACAGTTAAGGAAAGTTCACGTTCTACAAATAACAGTCTAAATTCTTCAATCGCCAACTCACATTGAAGGAACACACATTATTGCAGAACCGACTGTCTGTAAAACAGGACAGACTCTATCATACATATATGTCCTGAACTCATTGCTCTTTCGCAAGTGCAACAAATGCCTTTTTTCTTCCTAAAATAAAACCAGCTTTGTTTGTGATATGAACAAGCCAGACAGATTCACACCCTTCAGAGAAAATCAGAGGCAGTCTGTACCTTCATTTCAGCAAGCAGATGGTTTAGGTTCACTGGTAAGAAGAGCTCTGCATAATATCAGTGCCAGCCACCTGAAGAGAAGCAGTTCACTCATTGCGCAGAAAGATTGACTGCTTTACAAAAATATCAGGCCAAAAAAAGCCATGAGCTAAATCTCAAAATGCTCAGAGGAACCTGACTGAGTTAGATTGGTTTTGAGTAAAGCTGTTCAGACATACTGTTTAGATCATCCAGTTAAGAATGGCGTACACTTTGTTGATATAGTCATACTTAAGAAGGAAATGTATTTCAGGCCCTTTGTCAGGTTTACTACTGTGTATGATCATGTCCCACCTTTGCTATCAGACATTCACGCTGCATGTGTAAAGTGGACAGGTTCTTTGGAATCTCTCAATGCGCATGTATTAGATTGAGGTGGCACTTCAAAGATTCACTATAGTCTGTGGGCACTGCCTTGTGACGGAATATCAGGGAGTAGAGGACTTTGAACTGACTAATAATCTTCCTGTTTCATTTGGGTTGAAGTCACACCAAAATTGAAGCCATGCAGAAGCACAAACTCACACTTTCAGAAAGTACACGATCAGTGAGATTTTCTGCATGTGTTAGTGGCATCGCTAGTTGTTCAACATTGCCAAACAACTTCCGTTTAAGTGAATTCATGCTGCGAGTATGTTTTGAACTGGTACTGTCTATGGTGCAGTCATCAGAGTGTTACAAGGGGACATAAATTTAAGGTGAAGGGTGGAAGGTATAGAGCGGATGTCAGGGGTAGGTTCTTTACCCAGAGAGTGGTGGGGGCTTGGAATGCGCTGCCTGTGGGAGTGGCAGAGTCAGAATCATTGGCGACCTTTAAGCGGCAATTGGATAGGTACATGGATGGGTGCTTAAGCTAGGACAAATGTTCGGCACAACATCGTGGGCCGAAGGGCCTGTTCTGTGCTGTATTGTTCTATGTTCTATCTTCTATCTGTTGAAACAATCTAGTGACATAAACGGATCAAATTGAAAAATGAAAAATTTTGTGTATTTCAGACGAAGCGCAGCATTGCATACAATGCAAATTAGTAGTCCTATTCAATATCGTCTTGAATCTTAGAAGTGTTTCACTTTAGCAGTATCAATACATTTGGAATGGAAAATTGGTGCAACTGGGTTTGAATACACTCTTGAAGCAATTCAACAGAAAGATTAACTGTTCTTCATTTACCTGTGAGTTGAACTGTGTGTTAATTTCTTGGGTTTGGTCTTTATTGCTTGAGTTGAGAATGGGGTGCTGGAAAAACACAGCAGGTCAGGCAGCGTCTGAGGAGCAGGAGAATTAATGTTTCGGGCAAGAGCCCTTCGTCAGGAACCATACTGCGAAGCCTCTTCCAAGGATGCCTACCTTGAAGTTCTCCTCCTCTCTACAAGGTCCGAGGATTGTCCTGCTCCTCAGATGCTGGCTGACCTGCTGTGCTTTTCTCGCACCCCACTCTCGACTCTGAGCTCCAGCATCAGCAGTCTTCACTTTCTCCTCTTTATTGTTTCAGACATGCAGGTAGTCATTTGGCAGCATTGAACTTGAATATTGTGGGGATGGTGCTAGTGGGGGGTGGGTGGGAGAAGCAGTGTAGAGGTTGATGATCAGCCATGAATTGTTTGACAGGCTGAGAGACCAACTTGTATTCCAAATTAATATAAAGTACTTATTTAGCCATAAAGTGTTTTGAGATGTCTGATTACTGTGAAAGGTATTTTATTATTAAGTGCTTTCTCACTTGTACATGCTGTTTGTCTTTCTCGCACGCGAATGTGTCATCTGATTGCATAGTTTTTAAGAAAACAAGGTAAAAGGACATTTCTGCTTTAAACATCTGTATATGGAAAATTAAATTTTAAAAGAGAAACTGTACCTCCAAAATAAACATTGCCTTGGTGGCCTCAGTTAGTGTATTATTCAAAGATTGTGGAATTGTACCATCTCATTCACAATGCAATGCAATTCACATTCGATGTGAAAATCTCCAGTCTATCTGTGGGCCCTCAGTCTATTAGTGGATCCTCCTAATGTTTTGTTGTCTGCTGAGTGCATCTCATCTCAACAGAGAACAAAATAGGAGGCACTTAAGTGAAGTGCAGCATTTGAAAGGTAACTGCCTCAGCTGAAAGATGAGAAATGAGTCTAGCACCAAAATATAGACTAGTTAACCCCCATATTTGGGAAAGATGGCATATCACTCTGGAACAGACATGTTTTTACATGTTGAAATTTATGCAACTGACTGTACCCTTATCTTGCGGTGCAGAATTTCAAAGAGAAGACTTTGAGAAGCCACCCTTCGATGGAAACTGTGACCAAGGAAGGGTGAAGGGGAAAAGGTATACAGAAATCAATATTATTCTGCTAAGGAAGTCAAGTAGAATGTACTGAAACCATAGAACTGGTGAAGAATAAGGAAATTTCTCTCTCTTCCAAAATCTGCTGTTCTGAAGAACCTACCTAGACAAGATAGCCTCACCTAATCACCTAAAGAAACCATTGCATTTATTGGATCTGATATCATGTTAACCCTTTTCACTTTAACAATAGTGAACTCAAGTAATGGACTCCAGTGGTATTTCATAGAGATGTATTGGGACTCCCTTAATAAGTGTTTTGTTTTGTCTGATCTGTAGTTGCTTTAACGTTATCTGTACTTTCTTGTTAATGTCTATATCTGCTTTATCTCTAATGAAGCATTATTAACAACATGTACCAACTAATCTTTTTATCTTATTTAAACAAAAACTTGATTTTTAGTTTATTTTAACTTGCAGCGATGCAAATTGTAGTTGGGGGGGGGTGGGCTACTTTATCAAGTAGTAGACATGCCCACCAGTTGTGACCAATATTTTTCTCAGCATCCATCCTTCTTTCCTTTTCACTCTTTCCCCCCAACTTTCCCCAAACACATTGGGAGCCCTCCAATACAGTTCTTTGGATCAATGGTCGAATTCTTTTCCTTTCTCTCTCCAGATGCTGGCTGACCTGTTGAACATTTCTGGGATTTTTTTTCACTTTCCAGCAACTGTAAAATAATGTTTTTGTTCATCAGTGTGGAACATCCTAATAAAGTTGTTAAAGCAATTTTGCTGACATTCTCATTCATTTATTTATATTTTCTTTCACTTCAAGACTCTCACATTTATTTTCTTAACTATTTACCTTTGCCATAAATTTATTGTCCTGATGCACCTCTGTGATGTTCAAATAATTGTTCCTACATTTCTGATCTCAAGTGTAAAAGTAGAAATAAAAAGGTGCAAGCTAATTTGCATGTACTACATTATTGCTTTTTCTTTCTATTTAAATACCACGTGAATGGAATAGATACATATCTTAATATTATTAGCATAAGACATAATAAAGTCCCTCAAACTAAGACACCATTGCAGCCATTAAGTAATAGAAAATATAATCGGTTGATGTCCCATGTGCTTGTGTCACTTAAATAGTGGTTTTTGACTTTCCAGGCTGTTTTCGCACAATTACTCTCAAACCTCAAATAAATGGAAATTATAGCCTTTCGGATGTTGAAACCACTTCTGCAAGGTTTTTAAATAAATTAAAATGCAAGTAGGGATTTTGGTAATAAAATGGGTAGTCATGTGCATGCTAGAGATGTAGGACATGCTAACAGAAACATGGACTGATATGGATTGATCAGTACCTGTGAGAGAGAATAGATAAATGGGTTTTTGTACAAATTTTAGGTTAATGAATTATTAATTTTTTTTTGTACAGATAATTGCCAACCTGCTGGCAAGCTTTCAGCTTCTTTTAATGCTTACCTCTGAACTCCAGCATTTTGTCTCCTTTTTGTGAAGATGTAATCAAACATAAATTGTTTCTGACTTTCTTCTGCTACACTGGTTACACAAGACTTAGAAACTCTAATGGATATACAGTCTACTTAGTGAATACTGATAAGCAATTAAGGGTCTGTTTCATGGACTGTGAATATCTTAACCCTGTTCGTTCTTTTCCACTCTCCGAATACATTTATTCTGGTATAAACTACATAATTGAAGCCACTTAGAGTTATAGAGTTATACAGCAATTCTAGTTCAGAAGTATTTTGACTTACTACATGGAATTAATATTTCTTTAAATTTCTTCTTTAATTGGTATATGATGGAATAAGACCAGGGAAGTGGCAGTAGTAGGATGGCACTTGAAAGAGTCGGTGCCGACTGTGATATTAGATTAGATTACCTACAGCGTGGAAACTGGCCCTTCGGCCCAACAAGTCCACACCAAACCTCTGAAGAGAAACTAACCCCCTCTGTATTTACCCCTGACTAATCCACCTAACACTCTGGGCAATTTAGCATGGCCAATTCACTTAACTTTGGACTGTGGGAGGAAACCGGAGCAAACCCACACAGACATGGGGAGAATGTGCAAACTCCACACTGACAGTTGCCCGAGGTGGGAATTGAACCCGGGTCCCTGGCGCAGTGACACAGCAGTGCTAACCACTGAGCCACCGTGCCGCCCCATCAATATGCAGTGAACCATTAGGAGATATGTTCATGATATTATCATCATAACATTTGACCTGAGGGTCCAAAGTGCTCAGTTTCAATTTTAGCTTTGACCACTTGAAGCATGAGATGCTGATGAAGCTTTGCTATTGTTTATTGGCAAATAGTTGAGTATTGACCCAGAAAAAATACGAACAGGGATGGGATATTCACAGCCCACAAAGAGCAATCCTTCATTTCTTCTCAATATTCGGTAAGTAGACTGTTTATCTCCATTAGATTTTCTAAGGCTTGTGTAAGCAGTGTAGCAGAGGAAAGTCAGAAACAATTTATGATCCCGAAGATGGTGGGGGAGTAGGGGAGATGAGCCTGAGGCTTGTCTGTTCCCTTCAACTTTCTTTCTCTTTCTTTCTCTCTCTCTCTCTCTCTCTTTCTTTCTTTCTTTCTCTCTCTCTCTCTCTCTCTCTCTCTCTCTCTCTCTCTCTTTTTATTCTTCTTTCTACTTTTGCTTTTTCTCTTTTTGTTTCTTTTGCTTTAAAGACTGGAGAGTGCTGGGTGAAGGAGGAGACATTTGGCAGCAGCCACAGCAACAAACCAGATACAGTCCCGCCCCGAGCCCAGGGTCTCCCATCAAGTAAGGGGCAGGACTTGGGCTGACTCCCCCACCTCCAGGTCCACAGCTGAGCCTGGGTGCCTGAAGGAGCAGAAGCTTCAGCAAAAGGGTTAAATGGTAGGTCGACAGCAACAGCTGGAGGAATGTCTGATGGGGAACAAGCAGTGACCCAGTGACGATGTGACCCAGCAAGGCTGTCTTCAGCGCAGGGGTCTGGCCCAGTATTCCTGCGGCTCGGCGGGTGGACTTTTCTCAGAATGTCATGGCTGCATCTTCAGGGTATTGCATTGTCCTATTGTGGGGGAAAATCACTAGCCTCAGAGTCAGTCGGGGTTCAACGACAGTTTATTGTACAAGGAAATACCAGAGCTCCGGGGAGAGAAAGACACCAACAGTGGTCAGCTGCGAGTCTTCTCACAACTCGGAACACATGTCAAGATACTTCTGTACATTTTGTAATAGATAGGTCAATGATGAGGTTATTGTCTTTGTAAATTGTTTGTTTATTGTAAACATTTGCAGAATTATTGATAATTTCGGTGCAGTCAATGACAGTTCCAGCACGGTCATTGTCAGTTTCAGCACAGTCTTTATCAATTTCAGCGTCTGTGTGGAGGTCCATTAATGGTCTTCCTGAGACGGACGGTTACTAGTAGCAGTCCAGGCTATTAGCACTTTGTATTGAGTCTGTACCAAACAGTTAACATTTCTATCAAAGCTGTTGGCTGGACCCAGACACTTTGGCAGGCAGTATATGCTTCTCATGTGCATTCTCACATACCAACGAGGTTGTAATCATTGTGCTGGCACCCTGGTGGCCCAGGCAGTATCTTTGTTTGCTCTGCTGTCTCTCTCCATATTGTTGTCCGGCAGCTATCTTGTGTGTCAAGTGGCCAACTTATGGCTCAGCAGCCATCTTATGTGTGCGTGTGCCTCGTGTCATCCTGCGCCGTGCCATCTCCCACTTCAGTCTCTTAATCAGCTTTCCTTGAGCTCAGGAGCCATTAACTGAACTGGAATGAACTTTGTCTTAATTTTCTTTTTGTTTTATTATGCATGACTTTTGTCATTAATGCAGGCGCCATAGTGTGGTGACACAGAGTCATAGAGATGTACAGCATGGAAACAGACCCTTCGGACCAACCCGTCCATATCCCAACCCAATCTAGTCCCACCTGCCAGCACTCGGCCCATATCCCTCAAAACCCTTCCTATTCATATACCCATCCAAATGCCTCTTAAATGTTGCAAATGTACCAGCCTCCACCACTTCCTCTGACAGCTCATTCCATACCCGTACCACCCTCTGTGTGAAAAAGTTGCCCCTTAGGTCTCTTTTATATCTTTCCCCTCTCACCCTAAACGTATGCCCTCTAGTTCTGGACTCCCCGACCTCAGGGAAAAGACTTTGCCCATTTACCCTATCCAAACCCCTCATAATTTTGTAAACCTCTATAAGGTCACCCCTCAGCCTCCGATGCTCCAGGGAAAACAACCCCAGCCTGTTCAGCCTCTCCCTATAGCTCAAATCCTCCAACCTTGGCAACATCCTTGTAAATCTTTTCTGAACCCTTTCAAGTTTCACAATACCTTTCCGATAGGAAGGAGACCAGAATTGCAATATTCCAACAGTGGCCAAACCAATGTCCTTTACAGCTGCAACATGACCTCCCAACTCCTGAAATCAGCTTTCTGACCAATAAAAGAAAGCATACCAAATGCCTTCTTCACTATCCTATCTACCTGCAACTCCATTTTCAAGGAGCTATGAACCTGCACTCCAAGGTCTCTTTGTTCAGCAATACTCCCTAGGAACCTTACCATTAAGTGTATAAGTCCTATTAAGATTTGCTTTCCCAAAATGCAGCACCTCGTATTTATCTGAATTAAACTCCATCTGCCACTTCTCAGCCCATTGGCCTATCTGATCAAGATCCTGTTTTAATCTGAGGTAACCCTCTTCGCTGTCCACTACACCTCCAATTTTGATGTCATCTGCAAATTTACTAACTGTACCTCTTATGCTCACATCCAAATCATTTATGTAAATGACAAAAAGTAGAGGGCCCACCACCGATCCTTGTGGCACTCCATTGGTCACAGGCCTACAGTCAGAAAAACAAACCTCCACCACGACCCTTTGTCTTCTACCTTTTGAGCCAGTTCTGTATCCAAATGGTTAGTTCTCCCTGTATTCTGAGAGATCTAACCTTGTTGATCAGTCTCCCATGGGGAACCTTGTTGAATGCCTTACTGAAATCTATATAGATCACATCTACCACTCTGCCCTCATCAATCCTCTTTGTTACTTCTTCAAAAAACTCAAATCAAGTTTGAGAGACATGATTTCCCACGCACAAAGCCATGTTGACTATCCCTAATCAGTCCTTGCCTTTCCAAATACATGTACATCCTGTCCCTCAGGATTCCCTCCAACAACTTGCCCACCACCGAAGTCAGGCTCACTGGTCTATAGTTCCCTGGCTTGTCCTTACCACCCTTCTTAAAGAGTGGCACCACGTTTGCCAACCTCCAGTCTTCCGGCACCTCACCTGTGACTATCGATGATACAAATATCTCAGCAAGAGACACAGCAATCACTTCTCTAGCTTCCCACAGAGTTCTAGGGTACACCTGATCAGGTCCTGTAGATTTATCCACCTTCCTACCCTTTTCAAGGCATTCAGCACTTCCTCCTCTGTAATCTGGACATTATGCAAGATGTCACCATCTATTTCCTTATATTCTATATCTTCCATATCCTTTTCCACAGTAAATACTGATGCAAAATACTCATTTAATATCTCCCCCATTTTCTGCGGCTCCACACAAAGACCGCCTTGCTGATCTTTGAGGGGCCCTATTCTCTCCCCAGTGACCCTTTTGTCCTTAATGTATTTGTAAGAACCCTTTGGATTCTCCTTAATTCTATTTGCCAAAGCTATCTCATGCCCCCTTTTTGCCCTCCTGATTTCCCTCTTAAGAATACTACTGCCTTTACACTCTTCTAAGGATTTATTCGATCTTTCTTGTCTATACTTTACATATGATTCATTCTTAACAAACTTTTCATTGCATTTTTCATGAAGAGTATACGTGACAATAAATTTCTGTTCTATTCTACACTGAAGTACCTGTGACTGTAAAATATGTATGTACCAGGAGTTGTAATAAACATAGTGTAAAATTTTTTAGTACTGTTACCAGTGTCTAGTACTTGTGTTAGTGGAACTTACATAAGGCTTGCCTCATCAGGTACAAATACCCTGCTAGAGTGAAAATCCCACGTCATGGTTACAATCCTATGCTACATGATTTTTGCGGAAGTTGGTCTGTATGACTCATCAAAGTTGCTTTTCACTTCAGTTGCCATCCTCCTTTCCTCCATTCCCTCTCACTTGCGAAGATTGCCCAGTCTCCAATTTATAGTTGCAGGTTTTCTACTTGTGGAATTTTCGATGTTAGATATTTCATGATCCTTGGCTAATTGTATGGTTACAAGTTACTCCAGAAATGTGGTGATGCCTTAGTCAGTAGAATCCAGCTTTCTATTAGAGCTGTTAGTGGCAGCAGTGTAAGTACAGTCTTATTGTCCATCCTTCTTTATTTTAAATCTGCTGAATCTATTTGTCATGCTGCATGGGTAATTTGACCAAATTATTGTGCAAAGTGCAGACAATTTTCAGTCTAACATGAAAATCTTACCCAATTTTGGCTAAAGGGGTAGGATCTTAATTTTTGAGCACCCATTGTCACAGTATTTTCTTCAAATATTTTTGGATGTTTTATTATGTTAAAGGTGCTATTTCAATGTTTGCTATTAGGATCCTCTGTTGTAGTGCATATAATTAAATTACATTCTAAAATTTGGGTACTAATTTTCAATGAAGGATAGTGTGCGCACATTTTTATATTAAATTACTTAACAGTGTGGAAACAGGCCCTTCGGCCCAACAAGTCCACACTGACCCTCTGAAGAGCATCCCACCCATACCCATTCCCCTACATTTACCCCTTTACCTAACACTATGGGCAATTTAGCATGGCCAATTCACCTAACCTGCACATTTTTGGACTGTGGGAGGAAACCGGAGCACCCGGAGGAAACCCACGCAGACGCAGGGAGAACGTGCAAACTCCACACAGTCAGTCGCCTGAGGTGGGAATTGAACCCGGGTCTCTGGCGCTGTGAGGCAGCAGTGCTAACCACTGTGCCACCGTGCTGCCCACTAATTTTATAGTTCGCTTTTTGGTCAGTCACAAAGAGTAACATATGTTTGGATGGCTTTAAATGTTCATAACTGTTAAATATTTTCTCCCCAAGAAAGGATGACTGAAGTGCAAATCTCACATCCATATTGATGGAAGTGAAGTTTTTTTTCTCTGTGCTCAAATTCCCATACTTAACTGTACATGTTCTGACACCAGAAATTGCTGTTGATTTTGTCATTATAATAATGGCTCCTCCGCATTACAATTGCATAATCCTAACCATAAGTGTTTTATCATTGGAAATTTATGCATGTCAAAGGAATGCAGACATACAATTATGCTACAGCAACATCTGCAAGCTTATATTCAGGGAGGTGATGTCCTTGTGTTATCGTTAGATAATTAATCCACAAACCCAGGTATTGTTCTTGGGACTCTGGTTCAAATCCTGTTATGACAGATGGTGGAATTGGAATTCATTAAAAATTAAGAGACTAATGATGACTACAAAGTTGTTGGGAAAGACTCACCTCTTTCACTGATGGCCTACATGTGACTCTGGACCCATGGCAATGTGGTTGACTCTGAATTGGGAAACCAAGTTAGGGATGCTAATTTCCCTAACACCCCTCCGGGTACTCCTGTTTCCTCCCACAGTGCAAGGATGTGCAGATTAGGTGAATTGGCCAAGCTACGTTACCCACAGTGTTCAGGGATGTGTAGGTTAGATGCATTAGTCGGGGTGTGAAGTAGAGTAGTAGGGTAGGGGAATGGGTCTGGGTAGGTTACTCTTTGGAAGGTTGATGTGGACTCGTTGGGCCGAAGGGCCTGTTTCCACACTGTAGGGAGTCTATGATAAATAGATTGGGGAAAGATTTCCCTGATGTGCTTGGTGGAGCAAATCCATGATTGGTTTTGAATGTATTTGAATTTATGATTCTCCTATATCTGAGGTACTGAAAAAAATTGCTTGTCGATTGTCCATTGTTGGAGTAGTGATGAGGAATTTGTCTCCACATTTGCTCAATGATCTGCCTGATAGTGGATTATTTGGTACTAATACTGCATATAAAATTAGCAAAGTAATTTCATTCTTTGCACCTATATATTATTCTGTCTGATGGCCAACAGCTGCCATTTTTTTCATAGTTAGTGCTGATCCATTACATTGGTTCATTTACTGGTTTATCCTTTGTTGCTTTTTAATTTCTGTGTTTAGTTTGCAGAAGGTTCCCATTAGATGTTTATCGAAGTCACCTTATGTGAATTTCCTTCTTCATAACTCTAAACATAGGAGGTGAAAAATAACATACAAATCCCATTGGAGTGAAAAGAAACACCCCCCCAGCTGTTTATATTTTCCATTAGTTCTTGGAATTGTTTTGCTATTTGCATATGAGAACAATAAAAAAAATTACTCAGGGAAGATGAGATATTCTGTTCTTACACACAATGGACAGTTGTTGCTGGCGAAACAAATTATTAGAAGGTAAGAAAGGACGTACATGCTTTTCCCTGTACAAGTCCTGTGCACCAGTAATTTTTTCAAGTTTTGTATTTTCTTACAAATATGATTGTTCTTGAACTGACAATTCTGACACACATGCTAAACTACCTACAGTGACTAAAATGAAGGTCATGAGATTCTTTAGAAAAATAAAATATTGATTTGATAACTGGTTGAAGCATGGACTGTTATGGAGGAAATTGTAAACAGGTAACGTTACATAAGCTTCATAATTATGAAAGTGGAAAGTAGTATTGTTCAAAGTACAGATATAAGTATTGAGTTAATAAATACATTTCAAATTACATTTAAAGAACGATTGTATATAGTGTCCCACTGGGTATCTTTAATCTGCGATGGAAATGTGTTGCTGGAAAAGCGCAGCAGGTCAGGCAGCATCTAGGGAACAGGAGAATCGACGTTTCGGGCATTAGCCCTTCTTCAAGAATGAGGGAAGTTGGTCCAGCAGGCTAAGATAAAAGATAGGGAGGAGGGACTTGGGGGAGGGGCGTCGGAAAAGTGATAGGTGGAAAGAGGTCAAGGTGAGGGTGATAGGTCAGACTGGGGTGGGGGCGGAGAGGTCGGGAAGAAGATTGCAGGTTAGGAAGGCGGTGCTGAATTCGATGGATTTGACTGAGACAAGGTGGGGGGAGGGGAAATGAGGAAACTGGTGAAACCCGAGTTCATCCCTTGTGGTTGGAGAGTTCCTAGCCGGAAGATGAGGCGTTCCTCCTCCAACCGTCGTTTATCCATCGAATTCAGCACCGCCTTCCTAACCTGCAATCTTCTTCCCGACCTCTCCGCCCCCCCCCCAGTCTGACCTATCATCCTCACCTTGACCTCTTTCCACCTATCACTTTTCCGACGCCCCTCCCCCAAGTCCCTCCTCCCTATCTTTTATCTTAGCCTGCTGGACCAACTTCCCTCATTCCTGAAGAAGGGCTAATGCCCGAAACGTCGATTCTCCTGTTCCCTAGATGCTGCCTGACCTGCTGTGCTTTTCCAGCAACACATTTCCATCTCTGATCTCCAGCATCTGCAGACCTCACTTTCTCCTCTATCTTTAATCTGCAGCAAGTGAAGGAGTTAATACAGCATTGTGGTGTCCTACCTAGGTGTGGTGCATGAACATAGCAAGCAACAATGATGCAGCTTTAGTATTTATCTTGTAGAACATGCATGATTGATAGTATGTCTGTGACCTGACCCTGCATTGTGTCATTGTCTGCGGCCTGATGTGATGGGACTTTTGACCGGGTGGGCCTATTGGAGACCGGAGCTGCTGATAAGAGAAGTGTGAGAATTTCCAATTCACATGTGGGATCATTGGTACCTCAGTAGTTGTCATGCACAGGTATCGGACATTTAAGTTAGAAAAATATGAGGCATTAAGTTTTGGAAAGGCAAATCAGTGCAGGCCTTATACACTTAATGGAATGTGCTGGGGAGTGTTGTTGAATAAAGAAACCTTGGAATACAAGTTTATAGACACTTGAAAGTGGAGGCACAGGTAGATAGGATATAGGAGAGTGAAGAAGGCATTTGATATGTTATCCTTTATTGGTCAAAGCTTTGAGAATAGGAATTGGGAGGTCATGTTACAGCTGTACAGGATATCGGTTAGGCTACTTTTAGAATATTGTGTGCACTTCTGGTCTCACTCCTACAGGAAGGATGTTGTGGAACTTGGAAGGGTTCAGAAAAGATTTACAAGGATGTTGCCAGGATTGGAGGATTTGAGCTATAAGGAGAGGCTGAATAGGCTAGGGCTGTTTTCCCTGAAGCGTCAGAGACTGAGGAGTTATAGAGGTTTATAAGATTACAAGGGGCATGGATAGGATAAATGGACAAGGTATTTTCCTTGGGGTGGTGGAGTGCAGAACTAGAGGGTATAGGTTTAGGGTGAGAGGGGAGAAAAGATTTTAAAAGGACGTAAGAGGCAAATTTTTCACGCAGAGGGTCGTAGGTGTTTGTATGGAATGAGCTACCAGAGGAAGTGGTGGAGGCTGGTACAATTACAGCATTTAAAAGGCATCTGGATGGGTATATGAATAGGAAGGGTTTGGAGGGATATGGGCCAAGTGCTGACAAATGGGACTAGATTAGGTTGGGGTTATCTGGTCAGCATAGACGTGTTGGACCAAAGGGTCTGTTACTGTGCTGTATATCTCTGTGACTCGATTAATGTTTTTGAATATCAGCAATCAGAATAGATGGGGTTGATGGACAAATTCACCATCAAAACCTCCAAAATTCCTGGGAAACTTCAGTCATTGAAATGACCAATGAAGGAATAATCGTCACGGTAAATAAAATGGACTGAACCAGTGCAAAGTTGTATTCACTCTTCGGCTGGTACTCTGTACAATTGCTGCTTAAAATTCACTGAATGGGAGAAGTAAAAATAAAATCACCACCTCTATTTTTCCTCCTGAAGTGCATTACCTCACATTTCCTCACACTATATTCCACATACAGAGGAACCTCGATTATCCGCATATCAATTATCAGAACATCGGATTATCCGAAGGAGATCGCAAGGTACCGATAGAAACATTACATCAAAGACTTGTTTCCAACACTGATCACATCTTTTGTTTATTGTGATTAAAAGTGCACTCTACTTACTGAAATGCTGCCGAGAACAGTCCTGGACTGATGGGAGCCCGGGCACCGTCTCCAAATGACTGACCTCCCACCCTCTCTCACTCCCCACGTTTTACCTGGGGTTCTACACAGATGTGCCCTAAGCCCCCCCTTCCCCAGATAATCTCTTCTGTACAGGTCAAATGTGGAACTTGTTAAAAATTTGCAGTAAAAGGTTGTGTGTGTGTTTTTGTGCACGATATTTGGAGACTCACCCCCTCAAAAGGCAGCAGCAACAGTCTTGTTGTTGGTGTCCAGTCCAGCTGCCCGGGAGAGGGGCGAGGGCGGATGGGGAGTGGACTGTGTTGGGGGCACGGCTGGGGGTTGGGGCGGATGTTAGGGCAGTGTTGGATAGGGTTGAGGGGTGGGCGAGGGTGGTGTTGGCTGGGGTTGGGGTCGCGGGCGGGGTGGGGTTGGGGGGTGCGCAGTGTGCTGCTGCCTCCTCTCCTGAACGGGGAGCGGACTTAACAGAAAACTCTGAGCCCCAGAGAAGGACCATTGAATCAATTAACCGAATAATCAGTTATCCAAACGAAATAGTGCCTGCTCACCTTGTTCAGATAATTGAGGTTCCTCTGTACCAAGTTTTTGACTCACTTAACCTGCTTATATCCCTCTGCACACTGTCATCTTCATCACCTGCCTTCCCACATACATTTTGCAATCTTGGCTATAGCACATTTACTTTCTTCATCCAAGTCATTCATATACAGGTATATTGTAAATAATTGTGGCTGCAGCACTAATCGCTATGGCACACTGTTAGTTATAAGTTGTCCCTTTATTTCAATTCTACCTTCTAATAGTTAGCCAGACTTCTTTCATTGCTAATATGCAACCTCCAACACCCATGGGCTCTTATTATGTACCCTAATGGATGGCACTTCGCTTAACACCTTTTGGAAGCCCAAATATATTATGGCTACTGCTTCCCCTTTTTCCTGCTTGTCCCCCCTGTTTTAAAAAATTCTCAAGGTCAGGTTCGTAGGAGAGTAGTCTGACACAGAACAAACGACCAAGAGGCGAGTCTGCTAGAATATGAGCATTTTATTCCCCGCAGCGTCGCCACAACCAGGTCTCATACTTACAACGGGTCTGGCTTATACTCACTCTACATGTTACCGGAACTGGGAGCCGTCAGTTCTCGTAGAGCGGTTGCCAACAACCCACGCTCGGCGGTTAAACACAACCCCGGAGCAGACTCTACCGAACTGGAGACTTTTCCAGCTGATATACTCTTTTCCAGATATAAACATTCATGTGAACAGCAGAGCAAGGCTAAAAAACACATTCCATTCTGGTTACATACAGATAAGAAGATTCACACGGGGAGGTGTGTAATAAGATTCACACGGGACTAAGCAACACCTCCATTCCGGTTAGATTCACACATGTATTGGGACATAATTTTAACCCTTTCACCACACCCCCCTCAAAGAATTCCAGTAAATTTATTAGGCATGATTTTCCCTTTATGGAGTCCTGCTGACTCTTCTTAATCATATTATGCTTTTCTAAATGCTCTGCTCTTACATCTTTTATAAAAAGTATTATAACCGTTACCCAATTACAAAAGTTAAGCTAACTGGCCGGGTTTTTATCTCTCTCACTTTCTAAGTAAAGGTTTTATAGTTGCAGTTTTTCAATCCTCCGAGACTTTCCCAGAATCTAAGAACTGGAAGATTACCGCCAGTGCATCCACTATCTGCCGTGCCTATTTTCTTTTAATATCCTATTATGCATCCCTTCAGGTCCAGGGGACTTATCGGTCTTTAACCCTATTTGTTTCCTATCATTTTTTTCCTGTAGTGATACCCTTTATGTTTATCTCCTCTGGGATGCTATTAATGCCTTCTACTGTGAAAATCGATGCAAAGTATTTATTCTACTGTCCAGCCATTTCTGGCTCTCCTATTATTATTTCCTCAGACTCATTCTTAAAGGGCTTATATTCACTTGGGCTTCTGTTTTCCTTTTTAAATAAAGAAGGAAGGTTTTGTTGTCTGTCTTTATACAGTGGAAACTCAATTATCCGAACGTGATGGACGGGCACCATTTCGTTCAGATAATGGATTATTCGGAAAATTGATTAAATGCCTTTCCTCTGGGGTTTGGAGTTTTAAAGTCTGCTCCCCGTTCAGGAGACTGCAGCAGCAGACAGCACATGAGACCCCGTCCCCAACACCGTCTCCCGCTGCCCCCCCCCCACCGTCCAATACCGCCACCCAACCCAGTCCAGTACTGCCCCCACCCCCCCCAGCACAAAGCACGCGAGCCCTCGTCCAAGCCCGCCCCCCCACTCTCAACCCAGCCAACCCCGTGCCCCAGCACAGCCACCCATGCCCCCCAGCCCCTTGCCAGGGCATCTGGACTGCACACCAACAACAAGACTGCTGCTGCTGCTGCCTTTGTGGGATAAGTCTCCAAATAGCAGGCAAACACAGTCACAGCCACACACGCACAACATTTTACTGCAAATCTTTGACAGGTTCCATGTTTGGCCTGTACAGGACAATGTTGGAGACATTGTTCATTGGATAGGAGGAGGGTTAGTGTACACCTCTCTGTAGAACTCCAGGGAAAGTGTGAGGAGAGAGAGAGGGTGGGAGGTCAGTCATTTGAAGACAGTGCCTATTTAATCACTGTCAACAAAAGACACATCACTGCTGGAAACATGTCTTTGATGTAATGTTTCTATCGGGACCTTGAGATCTTCTTCGGATAATTCGATTTTCGGATAATTGGTATTCGGATAATCGGTATTCGGATAATCGAGTCTCCTATGTATTACTTGCAAGTTTACTCTGAAAGTTTGTTTTCTCCTTTTTTGTTTTGATTAAACAAATTATTGCAGATGCTGGATATCTGGAAAAGAAACCAAAATCACTGGAGAAGCTCAGCAGGTCTGGCAGCATCCTAGGTATTGAACTGAAAATGTTAATTCTGTTCTATGCCAGACCTGCTGAGATTTTCCAGCATTTTGTTTTTTAAGTTGTGAAATACTGTTCATGCTCAAAATAAATCATCTTAGACAACCAGCTGGGCTGTTGGTCTGGCCAAACGTTTACAAAATACTGACAAATAGTAAGATATTTTTGTTCTCCCTTATGCTCGTGTTGTATTTAGGTGAGGTAATTATGAATTGCTGGCCACCATGCTGCTACAAGCTGAGTCTATGCCTCTATTTTGTGAACAAACTCACTAACATACCTGCTAAGGTTATTGTTTGGTCTTCTGGAAGGTGCATCCACAGTTTGCCAGTTTCCAGTCAGCATAGATATTTCCTAATCATCCTGTTCAGAGATGCTATTACATTATTCTGGAGCAGGTGAAACTTGAACCCAGGCCTCCTGGCTCAGGGTTATGGACACTAACACTGCAATACAAGAGTCCACTGTTTCATAGACAAAACTCCTAGGGGAAAGTTAAAATCTCTGGGTTTATGAAGACATGCTTGCAAGTTCTTTTTCATCTAGGATAGAGATCAACATTTGTTACCTGTCTTTCTGACCAACAACTTACCATCAATGTCTGAAAATCTCTTGTAAGCCCATATAACTGAGTAAGGCCCTTTCTCAATTACATCAACAGTGTTTTTGTATTTGGTAATGTCTATGATGTATATTAGATTGGTTTACAACAGCCATCTGCTTGTTCCTGGAAGAGCTCTACTCATAGGCCTGTAGTTGAAATGTTGGAAAGGATGACATTGTATGGCCTAGAGCATCTGTGAATGTGTTATTGGCCTGAATTTTCCACTGACCAAGCATTAGTTACCCCAACATAGATAGGAGTTGCACAAAGGGATGTTTTGGAAACCCCATCCTAGCATACTGTGAAGGAATTGCCCAGAAAATTGAAGATTTCAAGAAAGAATTCCTCGACACTTGGAACCCTCCAAAAGTCTGCACCTAAGTTGGAGAGTTCAGAGGGTTTTGATGAAATTAAGTATGATAGTTACTGAGGAAAAGTTGGGCTATTATATACGTCTCCCCCAAACCGCTAACATTCCTGGTATCTGTACTGCTACTCCCCTGGCATGCCTGCCACCAGATCTGACCCAACTCTGCCATCACCTGACTGGCCATCTAGCTTTCCCACCACAACTGACTTCTCCCATCTATTTGACCTACATTAAAAGTTGTGTCACTGAGCTTGCCACTTTGGCGCCCTACTCATCTATCAGCCTATCCTGCTATTCATCTGATATACCACACCTAACTCTTCACTTGGCATTCTCCCCTAAGCACCCTGCTTAGCTGACCCGCTACCCTCGACCCATCTGTCATCTTACTTACTGGCACCCTACTTATCTGCATCCGAACTCTGCCCCCATCTGGTATCTTACCCTCCCAGCACCCTACCATCACATTTACTCTATGCGCTTACCCTTTGACAGCAACTGTCGTTGTGGTTGTCAGCACTGTTAGATATGGCAGCTGCTGACTGCTGTGAAAAGGACCAGTATTTTGCCTTCCTCTGATAGTTCTGCATAATGGAAGAACTGTCAGATTGGAATTGCATCTCTGCTTTTCTGAGGCAATCCAAAGTGCAGTCTCCTGTCAGAAATACTGAGCTCCCTTCTTCCCTTTTATAAAACGAAAGGGCAGGAGTGACAGTCCGTATGACTTCTTGGGAAAATCTGGCCCAGTGTCCTCAATCCTCTGAAAACCATTCTCCTGCTGTTGGTTCCGACACCGTCCTTGAGTCTTTGACATGATGTGCCTCAAAAATTCTACTGACGCTCATGTCAGTGGAGCAAAAATTTGAGGAACTGGTTTAACTTCCCAAAAACATTTGCGTGTGTTGAAATGACTTCAAATTAGGATACTTTGGAATGGCTTGGTTTTCTGTGTATCTGTCACCCCAAAACCAGTGACTGTGTGTTCCAATAGTGAATAGACTCTTTAGAGAATTCACATTGTTGTTAAGTACCTATAAGCATGCATTTTCAACCATTGTTCACCGTCTGTTAATGTAATAACTCGGTGCTGTGTGAAGCCTGAAATTAGTGAGATGTCCTTTGAGATAAATATTTACTTTTGAAAAGACTTGATCTGGATCACGTATTCCCTGTAAGATTTTCTTCTATTGTAGACTGTTCCATCTCATTAATCTTTGTTTGGGTAGCAATTTATTTGCTTTGGCATATGTTCTGAAAGTGACTTATTGTATTATTAATAAAGCATTCCTTTTTTGATCGCTGGACACTACCTGTGCCTGTCAGGTTTCCTTGCTCCACAGCACAAATGGGGAAAGATCTGTGCACCAATCTGTGCTGCTACTCTCTATACTGGTTACTTCTGTCTCTTGAGTTGAAAAATGTGGTGCTGGAAAAACACAGCAGGCCAGGCAGCATCTGAGGACCAGGAGAATCGACGTTTTGGACATAAGCCCTTCTTCAGGAATAAGGCTGGTGTGCCAAGCGGGCTGAGATAAAGGGTAGGGGGATGAGGTGCTCTTCCTCCAGGCGTCGTGTGGTCAGTGTCTGGCGATGGAGGAGGCCAAGGACCTGCATGTCTTTGGTGGAGTGGGAAGGTGAGTTAAAGTGTTCGGCCACAGGGCGGTTGGGTTGGTTGGTGCAGGTGTCCCAGAGATGTTCCCTGAAATGTTCCGCAAGTAGGCGGTCTGTCTCCCCAGTGTAGAGAAGACCACATCGGGTGCAGTGGATACAGTAAATGATGTGTGTGGAGGTGCAGGTGAATTTGCGATGGATATGGAAGGATCCATTGGGGCCTTGGAGGGAGGTGAGGGGGGGAGGTGTGGGCGCAAGTTTTGTACTTCTGTCTCTTGTAGTTTTGTAACTTAAGACTGACTAGTCTTGAATGATCCCCTGTGATAATATTGATTTTCTTCCTTTAGAATTAATCTATGCTGCTTCCAGACCAGCTTCACTCATCATTATGGCTTTCTCTAGAGTCAAATCCTATTTTGACTGGAATTAATCTGACAAAGACTCATCAGCATTCTGACAACTGCTTCTTATGAACTCTGACATTAAATCAGCATAGTTGTATTTTTCCACTAATCTGGAGGGAAATCAAATTATTGTTGGCAAATTATTGTTGATGTTGAACTCCTCTGTTAAATCTTCCTCTTTCAATGATTTCACTTATTCTGTTAATAAAGAAAAAATTGCTAAGGGCTTTCATAATTCTTCAAAAGTATCCATTACTTCTATTAAACTTTAGTGAGCTATAATATCATGAGCTGTACTCACAGTTATACAGAGACATGTATTCACTTATTCAGCTTCTGATTTAGCATCTAATTTGGAAACTATGTGGCTGGTTCACTTCGATTTCTGGTCAATGATCAAAGATCCCCCACAAAACTATTCCGAATAAAAGACCAGGTGAGAAGATAGATGACAATAGGTGTTCCTGATTATAAACACTTTGCTGTTTGCTCACCCGTACTGTGTGTAAAATGGCTGTCATACATTAATTAGCTGAAGAACACTTGTGACACTCTGAAGGCTAACCCATAACATAGGCTATGAACGTTGGGGGCCCTTTGTGCAAAGTTTGAAGGAACTAGAATATTAGTCATTTCCAGTTGATGAGAAACAGACACAGTACACAGAGTGAACCAGTATTGTGCAGTTACTTTTGTTGTTGCTTTTATGTCTTCCATTAACTGGAATATTGTCAATCGGCTCATTTTGGCAAAGACTTCAATTTCAAGAAAATAACCACTGATGTCAAAAGCATCAGTGTTTGCCTGACAGAAGTTATAGCATTGACTTGTAGTGTGGTTCAAATCCCTCACGGTGTACAATATCAATCATCTATTTGATTCTAGCCTGAATGATCTGAAGAAAGGTCACTGGACCCAAAATGTCAATTCTGCTTCCTGTTCACAGAAGTTGCCAGACTGCTGAGTTTCTCCATCTATTTCTGTTTTCATTTGATTTCCAGCTTCTTCAGTGTTTTTGTTTAATAACTGTTGACTTTGTCTGTAAAGATGGGTGTTGTATTTATATTTCGTGAAAACTATGCCATATTTCCGCAAAACAGATTTTGAAGCCAAAGTTTTAAGTGTCATCTGTTCTAATGAGTAGCTGAGCCTAAACTGAATTACCCAGACCGAGGAGCCACTGTTTAAATTACATTTAAAGTGATAGGGCTAAGGTTAGAATCAGTTGTGCACTTAATCGGCTTGTAAAATACTTAGAGGATGGAGGCATCGCTGGCTGGCCAGCATTTATTGCCCGTTCCTAGTTGCCCTTGAGAAGATGGTGGTGAGCAGTGTTGTTGAAATCCTGCACTCCGTCAATGGGTAGGTTACCCCTAGTGTGCTGTAGGTAGACTCTCAGTGATGTGAGGGATGGAGTTTCACAATTTTAACCCAACCATAACAAAGGAATGACGATATATTTTCAAGTCAGGATGGCGAGCAACTTGGAGGGGATCTTTCAGGTGGTGACGTTCCCATATATCTGCTGTTCTTGCCCTTCTAGGTGAAAGTGGTTGTGTGTTTGGAAGATGCTGTCTCAGGATCTTTGGCAAATTTCTGCAGTGTATTTGTGATTGAGCATCGATAGTGGAGGGAGTGGATGCTTGTGTATGTGGTGCCAATTAAGCAGGCTGCTTTGTCTTGAATGGCGTCAAGCTTCTTGAGTGCTGCACCCATTCAGGCAAGCAAGGAGTATTCCACCACAGTCCTGACTTATGTTTTGTAGATGGTGCACTGGCTTTGGGTAATGAGGAGGTGAGTTACTCGCCACAGTATCCCTAGCTTCTAACCTGCTCTTGTAGCCACCGTAATTACATGGCTAATTTAACTTCCTGACAAATCAGTTAAAAGTAGATGAGCATTTTTATTTAATATGATCTTCTCCACATTAGGTATTACTTCAAGTTTATGCCTTGCACTGATGCTTGCCCGAATCAGTGTTGTGAATTTTTTATATAAGTATGTAAGGCTGTGATGGAAGGTGTTTGGTGACTTGGGGGAATGGGCAAGATGGTGGAGTCGAAGCCCACAATCAGCTATGATCATAATAAATAATCAGAAGCCTCCACAGAATGTATAGTCTACTCCTGGGTAGACCTGTTCTAATCTATTGTGGTGTTGTAGTGAAAGTGGTTTACTACTTATCACAGAGGAGCTAAAGCCAAGTTTCTACCTTGCTAAAACATTTTGAAGAATTCTAGATCAGGACTAGATTAGTTGATTTACAAGTTTTCCAAAAGGCTATTCCACTTATGCAGCTTGCTTTTCTCTGCAATTCTCAAATTTTTACCTGCAGTAATCTGCATTTGTTTCAACCATAAGAGAATGAAAATAGTGAGATGTAAAGATCAAATATTTGTGTGTAAATGTGTTGCACGTTTCCTACGCAAAGGAAAAATATTATTAATCAGCTGATCAAATTGAATTGACCTTTTTATTTGAATTCAATGGACTTCTTCCCAAGACTATTAATATTGAATACTGTAGATGAGCTAATTCATAATTCATGCGCTGTTCAATTGTTGTGTGTCTTCATAGCCAATTAGTGATTTTACATATCATTGAACTGCTATCAAATGAGTTTGCTGAGTCTGTGTTCTTCATTGGTTGAAAAATCAGCTTTAGAAGTCATTTCACCACCTCTGAATTTATTTTTATAAGTAAGAATCTTGCTACCAGCTTCACAGTGGAGGGATAGAGCTGAATATTGAGATGGAAGCATTGACGGTTTAACGTTTTTTTTTTAAAAGGCCCTGAAGTATTTAAATTGATAAAAGGGTAGAGAATGGTGAAGAAAAATGAAATTGTTTTTGGGCATGTTTAATATTGGATGTTGGAGAATGAAAATGATGTGAAGAAGTGTTAATGACTAGCTACCCAAGCACAAATAAAGAGTCATTTTTGGTTTAGTATAGGGTTGCATTAGTGTTTTATGGTTTTCAGTAGCTTTAATATTTGTACTTATCATCTACATCACATTGAGCTAAATGCCATAAAGAATTGTTTGATCGTATTGAGCAGGAATTTATTTGCACATGCTATCTGTTTATAGAATAAAGCAGATAACTAGATGGGAAAATACAAGATTTAACATTTCTATGTATGATATATCTGGTCAGTTCAGCAATTAGGAAAAGTTGAAAACTAAATTGGGAGAAGCACCTTTAATCTCTGAAGATAGGTGCAACAAGAGGAAATGCCAGTTTCGTTTATTAAAATATGCAGTGAAATATGTGTAACATTTTAATGTATCTGCAGGTTAGATTACTATATTTAAGAAGAAATGTTGCACTACAACTGCAACGGTTTCAAATTCTGTTGATTCAGAAGATCACAGATGAAGCTGTGTTAGAGAATGGGGAATGCATCTCGCATGGTGTACCACCATAATTCCATCCATTTTAAAGTCAATGCTTTGACGACCTCCTGTAATTATTTATAATTAATTAGCAAAACTTGCAACATTTTGGAGGCAGTATGGATATACAAGTTCATAATGGTGAAAAGTGTGCACAACTGTAAGATCTGTAATATGTTATAACAATGATCATTTACACTAGAAGCAAATTAAAGATGTGTTAGGATTACAGAAGCTTTTGTTCAAATGCTGTCTGCTGTAAGAAACTTGGACATATTATATATTTTCAACTTGTCTTAAAATGGTACCTAACATATGTTGCGTGCAATTAAAACTGATTCCTTGATCTGTTTCACAGAGAGATAAGTATGTGAACATTGACATCTCTTCTGTCATGATAGTACAAGGATACCACTAACCAGAGATAAAGCTGTTTTAAATCTGATGGAAGAATCATAGAATGTATGTGCCAATTATGCTGAATCGGTCCTCTGTTTAAAATATTTGTAATATAATTTAGGTATGAATGTGCAAACTGATTCCACAACAAAACAGAATAACACACCTGTTAAGAATGTTGCAACTTCACTTCATTGGCATCAAGCCCAAACACTACACTCAGACCACGACTATTCACGTTATATAATAACGATATTGACAAAGTAACTCAGGGCACTGTTGCTAAATTTGCAGGTGACAAGATAGCTGGAGCAACAGGTCATGTTAATGCAGTGAGGAGACTGCAGGAGGACTTCAACACACAGGGAGAGTGGCTAAAGGTGTGGCAGATGGAACATAATGTGGGGAAGTGTGAGGTTATGCACTTTGGTAGGAAGACGAGGTGTAGACTAACTTCTACATGGGGAAGTGTTCAGAAATCTGAAGCACAGAGACTTCGGAGTCAGAGTTCAGGATTCTCATAAGCTTAACATGTAGGTTCAGTTGGCAGTTAGGAAGACTAATGCATTTTTAGCATTGATTTCAAGGGGGCAAAAATACAGGAGCAGAGGTGTACTGCCGTGGCTGTATAGGGCTTTGGTCACACTGCTTTTAGAATATTGTGAGCAGTTTTGGGCCCCATATCTAAGGAAGAATGTGCTGGTGTTGGAGAGGGTCCAGAGGATGTTTATAATAACGATCTTAGGGATGAAGGGTCACATTCAGAGTCTGTACTGAATGAAGTTTATAAGGATGAGAGGAAGGTCAGTTGAAACTTACGGAATTATGTGTGGTCTGTATAGAGTGGGCATGGAGAAGAAAGTTTTACTAGTAGGAGAGACTAGGACCTAAGGGCACAGCCTCCAAGTGGATCAACAACCCTTTAGAACTGACTTCAGGAATCTCTTCAGCCAAATGGAGGTTAATCTGTGGAACTCATTGTCGCAGATGACTATGGAGGCTAAGTCATTAAATGAATTTAAGACATAGATAGGTTCTTGACAGTAAAGGGTCAAAGGTTACGAGAGAAGGGATTGAAAAACATATTGGCCATGACTGAATGGTGGAGCAGAATCAATAGGTTGAATGATCAAATTCTGCTCCTATACCCTATGGTCTCTTCACATTTTAAGTGCTAATGTAGTGTGAGAGCATCTGTTTGATTCAGATGAATTTGAAGTCTGGTAACTAAATGAGCATATGGATGTTAATAACTAAGGTTCTGAAGTAGGAATTATTTGAGAAACTTTCTTAGCATCCATTACCTGCACTGGTTGTCTCAAAATTTACTTGTGTCATTGTTCTAGCCTGCTGTTGCATGACATGTTGTTTGGGTATTTGGTTCGACTGCTTATGATTTTTCCTGAATCATGGGGATTTCAACTACCCGATAGAAAATGATGGGACGAGGAAATGAAAAAGGAGAAGAGGATGGGACTTTTACAACGATTCCTTTCTGACTGAAGAGGAGTCATACTGGACTCAAAACATAACTCTCTCTCTCTATCTCTATATCTCTCTCTATATCTTTCTCTATCTCTCTCTCTCTCTCTCTCTCTATCTCTCTCTATCTCTCTCTCTCTCTCTCTCTCTCTCTCTCTCTCTCTCTCTCTCTATCTTTCACTTCTGCTTTCCAGCATCTTCAGTATTCAAAATAGAATCCCTCCAGTGTGGAAACAGGTCACTTGGCCCAGCAAGTCCACACCAGCCCTCTGAAGAGCATCCCACCCAAGACCCATCCCCCCCAACCTATCACTGTAACCCCGAATTTCTCATGGTTAACACACTTAACCTAGACATCCCTGAACACTATGGGTAATTTACCAGGACCAGTCTGCCCAATTTGCACATCTTTTGACTGTGGGAGGAAACTGGAGCATCCGGTGGAAACCCACGCAGAAATGGGGAGAATGTGCAAACTCCACACAGACAATCAATGAACGTAATTCCATTTTGAAGAATCAGGAATTTATTTTAGGGGGAGAAACCAATAACTTGGAAAGCCTTAGTTTTCAGTTCGCAGGAGTCCTGATTAACATTGGAGATGTGATGTGAAAGACTCTTCTTAGAGAAAGGAGCTCGTTCAGAAAAGTTAGGAGAGAGATTACCTCAGGATCAAGGTTTTAGTTGAAAGTTCCAGTTCAGAAGTGTTTGTCAGAACAGTGCAGTGGTTGTTCAAAGCTGTGCAAATAGTCAGTTCAGTTGTGTGAGTAATCAAAGGAGAGGCAGTTCTAACAATGGTATGTACTCAGTTGTTATGTATTAAAGCAAACTTCAGTATAAGACATTGCAAAATAATAAGACACAGCAAGCTTACCTATAGAACGCTTACAATCAAAAGTTAGATAAGCAGGAGACTGGAAGAACACAGCAAGCCAGGCATCATCAGGAGGTAGAGAAGTCACTGTTTCAGGTGTAACTCTTCTTCTGCAATCAGAAGTGAATCAGTTTATGTGGACTTGTTGGAGGATCGGACTGAAACGGGTGACCAGCCTACTCTGTCTTCACCTCCAGGTGCTGATCTGAGGACTCTGGTCCTTGAGCTAACAAGCTATTACTCTGAGACATGTTTTCTTGTATTCCTTTTCCATGCCAGCAGACTGTACAACCAAACCTTGACACTATCTAGTCTACAGAAATTGATCCGTTTGATCACAAATGTGTCAGTTTAATCCTTTGATCGTTAAAACAACTGCTTGGTTTTAATAGAAAGACGTTTATCTCACAGTTTTAATGAACCTTGACCTCAGGCCAATTTTTTCTAGCTACTCCCATAAGCAATTCATTGCAGTTTTAATGTCATCCAAACAACCTTGTGATATTTTCACATCACAATGTTATTAACAGCTTTGTTTGACTAATGGTACCACACATATCTCATGCACTATATCTGATTTAAACAGAACTTCAGCCAGACACACTGTGCCATCAGTTCAATTTATCACCTACCATCACATCCCTTCAGCAAGACATAGAAAATATTAAGGAGGAGAAAGTAAGGACTGCAGATGCTGGAGATCAGAGTCAAAAAGTGTGGTGATGGAAAAGCACAGCAGGTCAGGCAGCATCTGAGGAGCTGAAAAATCAGTGTTTTGAGCATAAATTCTTCATCAGGAATGATGAAGAGCTTTTGCTCGAAACGTCAATTCTCCTGCTCTTTGGATGCTGCCTGACCGGCTGTGCTTTTCCAGCACGCACATTGAAAATATTAAAGCCAGTGATCTTTCTAATTATTAGGTCACTATCTGATTGACCTTTCCAATAAAACAGGCTTTATTTCTTTTTCTATTTTGGCTGATCAAATTTGAGGGTTGTGTCTGTCATGAAGGCACCTCGAGTCACAGCGGTAGTATCCATACCTCTGGTCAGGAAGCCTGGGTTCAAATCCTACCTGCTCCAGAAATGTGTAATACAGTCTTTGAACAGGTTCATTAAAAGTCATCCAGAAGTGGTGAGGAGGCAGTAGGGACACTAATATCTAAACATTGAATTTCAAAGAGAAATGGATAGTGTCAGAAGACTTGTAAGTGAGAAATGGAGTTCTTCATCCAGAGACTTCAGACCTTAATATCAGTGGGCTAACAATACCAGCTTCGGGGGGGAATCCAAGATGGCGGCGATCTGAGAAGATCGCACTGCAGAGCTCTGCATTGTAGCACAAGCAGGATGAACCTTTAACCCGCCCAACCCAGGCCATCGTGATATCTTGGGACACCGGAAGGATTGTGGAGTCCCAAGAAACTTCTGAAAATTAACTCACCTGTGTTTCCAGCTGTCCAGAGATACCGAGAAAGGAAGGAGGAGCATCAGAGGCCAGGTCTGCAGTTCAGCCTGTAGGATCCTCTGAGTCTATTACTTTCCAGGCCCTGGTGAATGAGCTCTCGAAATCTTGTGAGATGTTGGGGAAACAGATTGAAGAGAAGCAGGCTCCAATCTCTCTCATGCTGCAGAAGCATGAGCAGCAGCTGGGAGACCTGGAGAAGAGGACGGATGAGGTAGAGCACAGGGTCACAATGGTGGAGGCTGATGCCAGTTCATCCAAGGATAGGATCCAAACCCTGGACACGCAGGTCCATAACTTACATGACCAAGTGGATGATCTTAAGAACAGGGGCAGGAGAAAAAACATTTGGTCTCCCTGAGGGTAAGGAAGGTGAGTGGCCTGCGGAATTTGTTGAGGACTGGCTGCCGAAATTCCTTGACTTGGAGGCTGAAATGAGAGGATTGAAAATAGAGAGGGCTCACCGGATCACAGCACGGAGATTGGGTCCGGGTCAACGTCCTCGTCCTCTCCTAGTGTGGTTCCATCATTACTGGGTTAAGGAGAGAGTCATGGAGGCTTCCAGAGTCCAGGGGAAGGATCTGAAGGCCCTAATTTATGAGGGCTCTAAGATAATATTCTTTCAGGACTTGTCAGCAGCAGTGATCCAGAAACGAAAATCTTACGACGGTGTCAAGAGAAGACTGAGGGAGCTTGGGATTTGGTACTCCCTGAGGTATCCGGTAATGTTTCAATTCACCTTAGATGGATCCATACATCTCTTTGACACATCGGAGAAGAAAGAGACTTTGTGGACAAACTAACCTATTTTGAACAATTGTAGTATGTATAAATAGTGTTGTTTGGGTATATGTTTATCATTCTGTAAAAGAAACGGAGGAAGTCCGGTTGGAGCTTTATTTTTCTTTTTTTCCTCTATTGACAATAATTTGGTTTAATCTATGGTTGGCGGTGGTTGAGTTGTGCATTTTCAATTTCTAAGTCAGGATATACCAAATGGTGGGTGGGGTATTTATTCCCGTTCTTTTATAAAAATGTTTTTAATTCATATTGGTATTCTATGGTTGTGTCTACTCTTTTCTGCTTGTGTTTGCGGTGCAGCTATAGCTGGGAGAAGTGAATGGTTAGATGCCTACTTATGGGCAGTTTGGAATGGATAGTTGACCACTCTGGGCAGGGGGTGAGTTCCCCAACTCAGCGCTGTTGGCACTTTATATGTTGTTTTTTTTTGTCTTTTATTCTCATTAGTTTTGTAGGTTTGTTAAATGTAGTGGTTTTAGTTTATGTAGATTTATATTTGGTGGATCATGTGACACTAAGCCTCAGCAGTTTGTGGTTCGGGTTCCTCCTCTCTGGAATTTAAATGTTATTGCAGAAGATCATGGCTAATGATTTGATTAAATGGTGTACCTGGAATATCAAGGGGAGTCAATCACCAATTAAGAGGAAGAAGGTACTCGAGTCTTAGAAAGGAAAAGATGGATATTGTTTTGTTATGGGAGGCACATTTGGATGACAAGGAGCATCTGAAATTACAGCAGAATGGCTTTGACCGAGTTTATTTTTCATCATTTAATACCAGAGTGGCTATATTGGTTAGGAAGAATCTCCCATTTAGGTTGTTGGAGTGTGTTAAAGACACACACGGGAGGTTTGTAAGTTTTAAAGCCGTGATAAATGGGGAAGAATATGGTGTTTTAAATGTTTATTGCCCTCCAGCTCATTACCTTAAATTGTTGGTAGACACTTGTTCTAAACTGATGAGTCTTGAGTCCCGGCACCTCATTATAAGGGAAGGTTTTAACTATCTAATGGATCCCACAGTAGACAGGTTGCCAGAAGGTCCCTTGATACCCTCTGTACAAACTAAACAGTTAGTGGGTCTGTGTGGGGAGTTAGGGTTAGTGAATGTCTGGAGGCGTCTCCATCCTACAGGTAGGCATTTTACGTTTTTCTCCAATCCACACAGATGTCACACCAGGATTGATTTCTTTATCTGACCCCTGTGGAAATCTTAGATTTAGTGGTTTCTTGTACGATCAGTAATATTACTGTCTCTGATCGTGGGCGGCACGGTGGCACAGTGGTTAGCACTGCTGCCTCACAGCGCCAGAGACCCGGG
>NC_057714.1:5908783-5919398 GCF_004010195.1 Chiloscyllium plagiosum | reverse complement strand
TGTAATGTAATGTAATCTAATCTAATCTAATGATCCAGTGTACCTGCTGGTTAAGATTAAGGATGTTACAGTGGGTTCGAGGTACTGGCAATGGATCCCTTTATCCTCGAGGATAATCCTCGAGTATTCTCTAGGGAATTTTGGGCGTTCCTAGACATCAACATAGGCTCGGTTGATAGCTCACCCGTTCTCTGGGAAACTGCCAAAGCCTATGCTAGGGGGTTAGTTATTTCAGATTCCACCAGTAGGAAGCGGCAGAAGGGTGAGCAGCAACATTTCCTTGAAGCACAGTTGAAGGCAGCCGAGAAGGCCTACTTCCGTACAGGCCAAAATGGAAGTAGGAGTTATCTAATAGAGACCTCTTTTGTTTTTTTCAAATTACGGATTTTATTCAAAAAAGACCTCACTTTTGACTGAGCCCTGCAAATCCAAATTGAGAGGGGGGGTGCTAAATGCTAAGAGTACACTGTCGGTACTTTATATCATCAATTGGGGGGTGCCACCTCAGATGAGTTTGATTGACTCTGCAGGTTGTGGGAGAGAGAGCTGGGTGTTGAAGTCTCCTCAGAGGGATGGGAGGATATTTGGGAGAATGTAAGGAAGATATCAATTTGCAATAGGACCTATGCTTTACAGTTGAAGATTCTCCACAGGGTCCATTTAGCTCCAGACTGTTTGTCAAAATTTAAACCAGAGGTAACTTCATGTCCCAAGTTCAAGGTCTGCACGGGCACTCTTACCCATTGTCTTTGGTCTTGTGATAGGCTTCAAACATATTAGAGTGCTGTGTCGGGCGCAATGGAGAGGATTTTGGGTGTAAGAGTGGATAAGGACCCTATGTCTCTCCTTTTGGGCCTGCCCACTCTATTTCCTGCAGATGCGCATAAGAAAAAACTTTTCAACATTCTCACGTTCTGTGCAAGAAAATGCCATTCTGGGCGGCACAGTGGTTAGCACTGCTGCCTCACAGTGCCAGAGACCCGGGTTCAGTTCCCGTCTCAGGCGACTCTCTGTGTGGAGTTTGCACATTCTCCCTGTGTCTGCGTGGGTTTCCTCCGGGTGCTCCGGTTTCCTCCCACAGTCCAAAAGATGTGCAGGTCAGGTGAATTGGCCATGGTAAATTGCCCATAGTGTTAGGTAAGGGGTAAATGTAGGGGTATGGGTGGGTTACACTTCGGCGGGTCGGTGTGGACTTGTTGGGCCGAAGGGCCTGTTTCCACACTGTAATGTAATCTAAAATCTAATCTAAATCTAATCTGTAATGTAATCTAATCTAATTAATTTTGCTAGGTTGGATATCCAAAACCCCCCCAGGCCTATCGGGTTGGCGGAATTTTGTTATGGAGCATATTTCCTGGATTTTCTCACAAGTATGCTACACCACAAAACTGAGAATTTCTATAAGACATGGCAGCCATTTTTGGAATACCTGGACACAGATTTATCTGCCACACTAACAAGGGCTTTTATATAGCCGTAACAATTGTGTTTTACGAGTCCAATATCCAGGGAGGAGGAACTGTGAACATATGAGCTGGGCTGAGTTAATACTATTTATTAGTTTGTTGTTGGTTATTTATTTATTTAGTAAAATAGCCAGTTCCGGATTTTTTAAATTCTATTTTTTTTGGAAATGTTTGTACATGAGGGCAGGTTGGGGATTTTTTTTTATTTGGATTGCTTTTTTTGTACTGTTCTGAATTGTTTTGTACTTGTAATATTACAAAATCTATTTTTTCAGTAAAAATATATTAAAAACAATACCAGCTTCTTTGTTAAAAGACCAGACAGTAGCATGGTTTGAGAATTGCTTAACAAACAGGAAGTGTGAATAAATGGGTCACTCACAGGTGACCATTGAGGGACTGCAAAAATAGTGCTGTTCACAATCTATATTAATGATTTAGATATGGGGTCAATGTAACATTTTCAAATTTGCTGATGATACAAAACCTGGTGAGAATGTGAGTTGCAAGGAGGTAACAAATAAGTTTCAAGGGAATTCAAACAAACTGAATGAGTGGCTAGTGGCACAGCAGATGGAATGTAACATGGATAAGTGTGAGTCAATAGTAAAGGTGTGTAGTATTTCTTAAATGAAGCTTTATGGAAAATGCAGATGCTCAAATGGACCTAGGTGTCCTTGTTCGTGAGTCACTGAAAACTAACCAATTTGGAAGGCAAGCAATGTGTCAGCCTTTGTTGCAAGAAGATAGAGTAGAAAGGCAAAGAAGTCTTGCTTAGTCTGTAAAGAACACTGGTGAGTGCCTCCTCGTTGAAGGAAGGGCACATTTGTCACAGTGGGTGTGCTGCCTACATTTATCAGATTGATTACTGGAATGGTGGGATTATTCTATGAGGAGAGATTTGTGGAGACTGGGCCTGTACTTACTGAAATTTAGAGGAATAAGACACAGTCTCATAGAAATTTAAACTATTAGAACATAGAACATTACGGCACAGTACAAGATCTTTCGCCCTCGATGTTGTGCCGACCTGTGAAACCAATCTGAAGCCCACCTAACCTACACTATTCCATTTTCATCCATATGCCTGTCCAGTGACTATTTAAATGCCCTTAAAGTTAGCGAGTCTACTACTGTTGCAGGTAGGGCGTTCCACACCCTGCTACTCTAAAGATGCTAGGGGAAAGTGAGGACTGCAGATGCTGGAGGTCAGAGTCGAGGGTGTAGTGCTGAAAAAGCACAGCCGGTCAGACAGCATCCGAGGAGTAGGAGAATTGATGTTTCGGGCATAAGCCCTTCATCCGGAATGAATGTTGAAATCTTGTTGGATTTCAACAGCGTCCTCATTTCCCCTCTCCCCACATTATCCCAGTCCCAAGCCTCCAACTTGGCACCGCCTGCTGGACTTGTCCATCACTGCCCCCTCTGACCTATCACCTTCTCCCTCACCATCATCCACCTATGGCCTTCCCAGCTTTCTCCCCCCAACCTTACCCCCCTCCAATTTATCTCTCAACCCCAACCCACCAGCCTCATTCCTGATGATGGGCTTCAGCCCAAAATGTCGATTCTCCTGCTTCTCAGATGCTGCCTGACCTGCTGTGCTTTTCCAGTACCACACTCTCAACACTGAGTAAAGAAGCTACCTCTGACATCTGTCCTTTATCTATCACCCCTCAATTTAAAGCTTTATTCCTTCGTGCTCACCATCACCATCTGAGGAAAAAGGATCTCACTGTCCATCCTAGCTAACTCTCTGATTATCTTATATGTCTCAATTAAGTCACCCCTCAACCTTCTTCTCACTAGTAAAAACAGCCTCAAGTTTCTCAGCTTTTCCTTGTAAGACCTTCCCCTCCATACTAGGCAACATCCTCGTAAATCTCCTCTGAACCCTTCCAAAGCTGCCACATCCTTCCTGTAATGTAGTGACCAGAATTGTATGCAAACTCCAAGTGTGGCCACACTGGAGTTTTGTACAGCTGCAACAAAACTCAATCCCTCTACCAATAAAAGCCAACACACCGTATGCCTTCTTAACAACCCTATCAACCTGGGTGACAACTTTCAGGGGCCTATGTACATGGACACTGAGATCTCTCTGCTTATCTACACTACCAAGAATCTTACCATTAGCCCGGTACTCTCTATTCCTGTTACTCCTTCCAAAGTGAATCACTTCACATTTTTCCACATTAAACTCCATTTGTCACCTCTCAGCCCAGCTCTGTAGCTTATCTATTCCTTCTATAACCTGTAACACCTTTGGCACTATCCACAACTCCACTGACTTTAGTGTCATATGCAAATTTACTAACCCATCTTTCTACACCCTCATCTAGGTCATTTATTAAAATGGCAAACAGCAGTAGCCCCAAAACAGATCCTTGTGGTACACCACTAGTAACTGAACTCCAGGATGAACATTTCTCATCACAATGACCTTCTGTCTTCTTTCAAATAGCCAATTTCTGATCCAAACCACAAAATCACCCTTAATCCCATGCCTCTGTATTTTGTGCAATAGCCTAAATGGGGAACATTATCAATGTCTTACTGAAATCCATATACACCACGTCAACTTCCTTATAAACCGCAGCTCCTGCGCTTGACCACTTCCTCCCTGCCTGACAGGTACATACTTATCATGGACACACTGTAGCTGTTCCTTGAATAAGCTCCACATTTCAATTGTGCCCATCTCCTACAGTTTCCTTCCCCAGCCTGTGCATCACAAATCTTTGCCTAAACACATCATAATTGCCTTTCCCCCAGCTATAATTCTTGCCCTTCGGTATCTATCCCTTTCCCTTTCCATTGCTAAAGTAAACATAACTAAATTGTGGTCACTATCACCAAAGTGCTCAACCGCCTCCAAATCTAACACTTGGCCAGGTTCATTACCCAGTATCAAATCCAATGTGGCCTCACCCCCTGTTGGTTTGTCTACATATTGTGTCAGGAAACCCTTCTGCACACATTGGACAAAAACTGACCCATCTAAAGTACTCGAACTATCGTATTTCCAGTCAACATTTGGAAAGTTAAAGTCCCCCTTAACAACTACCATGTTACTCTCGCTCTTATGCAGAATAATCTTTGCTATCGTTTCCTCTACATCCCTGGAACTATTCGGAAGCCAATAGAAAACTCCTAACAGGGTGATCTCTCCTTTTCTGTTTCCAACCTCAGCCTACACCTCCCTCTCTTTTACTGTCTTCTTTGTTCTTACTGAAAGGGATGGACTGAGTGTATGCAGAAAGAAGTTTTCCCTGGCGTGGGGCTCTAGAACCAAGGCATAGTCTCAGAATAAATGGCAAACCATTTAGGACTGAACTAAGGATGAATTTCTTTACTTGGTGGGTGGTGAATCTTAGACGTCTCTGGCGCAAGAGGGCTGTGGATGTTCAGGTATTAAAGATGGATAAGATTTCTAGTTAGTAATGACATTGAGGGATATGGGGATAGCACAGGAACATGGCTTTGAGGTGGATGATTAACTATGGTTGAGAGTGCTGGAACAGGCTCAAGGTGCTGAACAGCCTACTGCTTCAATTTACCTGTGTTTTAATGATAAACAATTTAAAACAAAAAATGTACGTTTGCTTTGCTTGGTATAACATTTCACATGGACTGTTTAAGAAACCTATAAAGATTGACAAGTTTTCAAATTTATTTCATTTTCATTTATATATCTGTGAACTATGAGAATTTATACATGATGTGTAAGAGAAACTTGAATGCATCCTGGTGGTGTAACTGCATTCTGAGCCTATGAAAGCATAGAAGTGACTGAGATTAAGATAAAATACACTTCACTTTTTCTTCTCAAAGCTAAATAAACACTTCCATATCCGCCACTGGGACTTAGCCAGCAACACCCACATACTGTGAACAAATTTTTAAAAAAAACTGGAGAGGATGTGAATCAAAGATGCAGCTTTGCACATAAGTCCTGGACATGGTCCAAGTGAACTCTGTGCTGGACAGAAACTGTAGTATTACAAGTTGCTGCAGGTTCCATTATATGAAGATACCTGTGGTTCTGCAAAGGACAACATAAACCTTAATTCTGGTTTGCAGGCTGTCGTCAGGAAATGCATACCACCAGGAGCAAACCTGAAATTATGCTCAGCATCAGCGGCCAGTGAGCCCATATCATTCATTTTCTGTGCTAATAATGCCAAGCTTTGTAGCTTCAGTGTCTATACTAGCCAATGTACCATATTTCCAAGCATCTATTTACACATTTTCCAAAAGCCGGCACCTCATTATACAGTGGTAGCACCCCTATCTTTACTCAGAATATCTGGGTTCAAGTTCCTCTTGCTCTAGAGGTATGACATGACATGACCAAACAAGTTGATTAAAAGTAAATTATGATTGTGCTTGTGCGCAAGATGAGAATCATCTCAGTTTGATTGTCAAGAGTGAGTCAGCTTTCAATTATATTACCAATATAGAGATGTAAGCAAAGTATACTGACAAGACATTTACTAATATTTAAGATTTTGTTTCTTATCATAGCAAAACTTAAACTCATTTATCCACCTGCTACTCTGACTTTATTCTTGTATCGTTTTGATCATACTATGAAATACTATTTTTAACAAAATGCTAATCTACCTGGTAGGATACTTATAAATATTCATATATTTTGATGATTTCACAGAGGGTCCTCCTAGCTTTTGGTGTTGGAGTATATTTGAAATGCATATAAATTGCATATTTGCATAAAGCATATGGTTTACAAGTAATGAGGGAATCAGAGAATTTTGAAGAAAATGTGTTTTAACCTTTTTAACAAGCAAATCTTTCTTCTTGTTTTCTAGATGCTGAAGAGTACCAACCACCGATATGGAAATCCTATTGTAAGTTTAGAATCTGCATGAAACATATACAGATTTCTATACAGAAGTAAGCTATAACAATGCATTGATGTTAATCCATACTAACATCGCATCAGCAATTTGATTATTTTCCCCTCCATTTTAATGTCAGATTAGCAATGTAGGCTTTAATTTTACTTTTAATTAAGTCCTTAAGGAAAATTTAACAGATGTGCTTGACAGTAAGAAGACCATTAATTCTTCTGAAATGGTGTTTTGGTAATGTAATGCTCCATTTATACTTCAACATTATTCATAACAGAAGGCTGCTGCTGGTCTGATTTCATTACATTTGTATCACTGGGCAACTTCAGAGTTCTGGCAATAAAATGGAAGTAATTAAAATTAGCAACTGTCTTTAATTTTATTTAATATATCCTTCTTCATTTCTACACTCTCATCATTACAATGAGTTGTGGTCTATTCATCCTTGTGACAATGATTCCTGGTGTGAAGGGGGAATCAATACATTTTAGCACCTTCTTGTTAATTTATCTAAATGACTCTCAGTCCAAATGCAAAATCATGCAAAAACATCTTTCAAAAATCATAATCAAGACTTCACATTTCTGACCAGTGGGAAAACTGTGATTTGGACAAGGGGACAATATGAAAACTGGTGTCATGTTTGAATCCATCCAATGCAAGGAAATATAGGGGAACAGAGGCAGGCAAGCCTGTGACCATTACCAGTTGCTAGCAAAAGCAGTTTGTTACATGAGCTCCCTTGATATTTGAAATCCACCTTGTGGATTAGCCACCAATCCTCTTGCAACTTCCAGCACTGTTAATGTTGCCATTTTGATTCGCTGCTGACACCACCTACTACTTCACTTCACATCATTTTTCACAGAATACTCAATAGGAGGAGTTTCTGTAGTTTTATTTCTATTTGTCTCTATGGTTCCCTCCAGCTTCATGATCCAACCTGCACCATTCCCACCAGTCTTACAGGCTCCTTTGTTTGTGGCAGTGTTCTGTCACCTCTCGTATTCCATCGTTGCTCCCTAATTCCTACCCTGTTATTCACCAGTGAATTCCTCTTCAATTCTACAGCAAATTGCTTGGGGACAGATGTTACATGGAGTTTATTATGAAAACACAAATTCAGTGGCTTGAAAGAAAAAAAAATACAATATGGCAAAGGTAAGGGGTAAGTCAGAAGATTTGAAAAGTTTTAGAAACCAACAAACACAACCAGGGAAGCAATAAAATGGGAAAGAATAAACATCTGAGTAATATGAAAACAGACAGCAAGAGCTTCTTTAAATCTCCATAAAGGAACAGAGAAGCCAAAGTGAATGTTAGCCTCTTGGAGAATGAGCTGAAGAAATAGTAATAGGGGAACCAGGAAATGGCAGAAGAGTTGAATAAATACTTTGCTTCAGTTTTCACAGTAAAATAAAATGATAGCATCCCATAATTACTAAATATGTAGTGGGCAAAAGGAACAGAGGAATTAAATATAATGATTTATCACGAGAGGGAAATAGTGATGGGGAAACAAATGGGATAAAGACCAATATGTCCCCTGGGATGATAGTCGAATCATAGTACCCTCCAATCCTACAGTGTGGAAGCAAGCCATTCGGCCCATTGGGTACACACCCACCATCCGAACAGCATCCCTCCCAGACTCATTTTCTCCCCCCCCCAAACATAATCCTGCATTTCCCATGGCTAATCCTTCTGACCTACACATTCCTGGACACTGGGCAATTTTGAATGGCCAGTCCACCTAACCTGCACACCTTTGGACTGTCAGAGGAAACCAGAGCACCCAGAGGAAACCCACGCAGACACAGAGAATGTGTAAACTCCAAAGTTAAAAATTGCACAACACCAGGTTATAATCCAACAGGTTTATTTGAAAGTACAACCTTTTGAAGTGCTGTTCCTTCATCAGGTAACTAGTGGGGCAGGATCGTAGGACATAGAATTTATAATAAAAGATCAAAGCGTCATACCTAGTGTGATGTATTGAACAAACCTAGATTGCTATTAAGTCTTTAGTTACTTAGAATTGAGATGCAGGTTTCGATTGACAGTCCCAAGGCTGGAATCGAACCTGGGTCCCTGGTACTGTGAGCCAGCAGGGCTAACCACTGAGTCACTGTATGCCCTAAGTGTTGGGATACATCTTAGAATATTAAAGGAAGTGGTTACAGAAATAAGGGTACGCTCGTAATAAACTTCCAGGTATGCTTAGATCCTGGAATAGCCTCAGTGGATTGGAAAACCACCAATATAACACCTTTATTTCAAAAGGGAGGGAGACGAAAAAACAAGTGGCTATAGGCCAGTTAGCTTAAAATCTGTTGTTGAGAAAACATTTTGGGCCTATTATAAAGGCTGTGATAGCAGAGCAATTAGAAAAACTTAACATGATCAAGAAGAGTCAACAAGGCTTCATCAACAGGAAATCCTATTTGACAAACTTACTGGAATGTTTGGAGGAGATAGCAATTGGGATAGATAAAGAAGAAGCCGGGGATGTAATATATTTGGATTTTCAGAAGCCGTTTGAGAAGGTACCACACATTAGACAAGTTAATAAGATGATATCTCATGGTTTTGGAGATATATTAGCACAGGTAGAGGATTGGTTAACTAACGAAAGGGAAAGAGTTTGGGTAACAGTAGATATTCGTGATGGCAGACTGTAAAACTAACGGTGTGCCAAGGCATTCAGTGCTGCAGCCACAACTTGGGTGAGGAAAGTGAATGTACTATAACGGGTTTGCAAAAATACATAGGAAGGCAATTGATGTAGATGACACAAAGAGTCTGCAGCTGGATCTATTATCAGGTTAAGAGAGTGGGCAAAAACTTGGCAGATAGAATATCATGTGGGAAATTGTGAGGTTATGCACTTTGACAGGAAGAACAGAGGATTTGGATATTATTTAAGTGGAGAAAGACTGCAGAAAGCTACAAGATGGATTTGGGAATCCTCATCCTTGAATCATCATTTTAGTTTTTTGAGTTTTAAGTATAGAAGTAAGGTAGTTTTGCTAAAACTATACAAGGCATAGTCAGACCAGGAAAGTTATACTGGCTTTGGAGGCAATCCAGAGAACGTTCATGAAGCTGATAACAGGTATGGGGGCGCTACCTTATGAGGAGAGATTGAGTATGTTAGGCTGCACACATTGGAATCTAAAAGAATGAGAGACAACTGAATTGAAACATAGAAGATTCTTGGAGGTCTTTACAGGAAAGCTGAAGAGAGGTTAGTGGGAGAGTCTAGGACTAAAGGGCACAATTTCAGAATATTGTTGCATTGTTTAAGACAGATGATGAAGAATGTCTTCTGTTGGAAGATAGTGTTACTGTAGAATTCTTTCCCTGAAGGGCTGCCAAGACTGGGCCATTGAGTATTTTAAAGGCTGATATGATATGGACAGATTTTGAATTCGTAGGGAAATCAAGGGTTATGTGGAAAGACAAAGTGGGGTTGAGGATTCAGATCAGCCAAGATCACACTGAACGGTGCAGTCGACTCAATGGCTGAATGGTCCATGTTCACTTCTACATCTGATGGTCTTTAGCACAAGTAACATTGACAGATTTAAGGTTCAAGGAACCAAGTGATGTAAACACTTATCATTTAGCTCACAATCCTGGTTCACTTCAAGTTGAAAGGTGATGGAAATCTTCACTGTCTGTTAGAGATAAGGATTTGAATTGAAGTAGTTTTAGGAGGTTGTAGTAATGGTTCAAAACTATTCCTGATTTGACATGAATTAGAAATGTATCTAAATTGTTTTCTTAGGTTCAAGTTTATGAATACTCCGATAACTGCACCTTATAATCAGCTTGTTTACCTTTTACAGCTCACTATTTAATTACCGAATGATGAACCAGGTGCTATGTCAATTAACTGGAGCAATAAAGATAATGACAATCAGAGAATGGCAGGGAGGAACTGCGTGTACAAACTTCGGTACACTTGTAGTTGAGGCCCAGTTCTTCAAATATTGTTAAGATGACAACTAAAGATGCTCCTTTGCTTAAATGAAAATAAATGCATCTAATCTGATCGCTATTACAGTGACATTGTTGTCAGGTGACGTCTCTTGGGACCTGAATATTCAAGAATAATTGATATTCCGGAATAATGCAATGCTATGAAAGTGTGGTGAGGTTGCTGTTTTACTTAAGGATGGTTTCATTATACTAGTGAGATGTGACTTAGTTTGGGTGGGGATTAGAAGCAGCAAAAGTAAGTCAAACGTGGAAATAGTTCTAAGCACCTTA
>NC_057714.1:5901904-5908283 GCF_004010195.1 Chiloscyllium plagiosum | reverse complement strand
TGCCCGAAATGTCTATTTTCCTGCTCCTCGGATGCTGCCTGACCTGTTGTGCTTTGACAGCACCACTTTAATCTTGACTCTAATCTCCAGCATCTGCAGTACCCACTTTTGCCTGCAATTAAAGCTTACCAGATTGAGTCCTATGATGGTAGGAATGATAAATGAAAAAAAGATTGGATCAAGAAGGACTATATTCAGTGGCATTTAGAAGAATGAGGGTAATCTCATAGAAACATATTAAATTCTAAGTGGACTAGACAGAATAAATGTTTCCAGACTGGGGATTCCGAACCCAAGGTCAGAGTCTAAGGAAAAAGGGTAGGTCATTTTGGACTTAGATGAGGAAAAGTTTCTTCACCCAGAAAGTAGTGAATCTGCCACAGGAAATGGTGGAGGCTAAGACAGTGAATGTTTTCAAGAAAGAAATAGATATTGGAGCAGTATGGTGGCAGTGGTTAGCACTGCTGCCACATGGCGCCAGAGATCTGGGTTCATTTCTGGCTTCGTCTGACTGTCTGTGTGGAGTTTGCACATTCTTCCTATGTCTGTGTGAATTTCCTTTGGGTTGTCCAGTTTCCTCCCACAGTCCAAAGACGTGCAGATGAGATGAATTGGCCATGCTAAATAATCTCATAGTGTCCAGGGATATGCAGGCTAGCTGGATTAGCCATGGTAGGAGTGGGGTTACAAGAATAGAGTTTGGGGGGGGGAGGTTGGATCCAGGTGGAATGCTCTTTGGAGGGTCCGTGCAGACTCGAATGGCCTCTTTCCATGCAGTAAGGATTTGGAGCTAAAGAGACCAAAAGGTATGGGGAGAAAGCAGGATCAGGGGTTCTGGGTTGGATGACCAGCCATATTGAATAACAGAGCAAGCACAATGGGCTGAATGGCCTCATCCTGTTCTATTTTCTGTGTTTATGGTGGAATAGACACAAAGTGTCTCCTCATTCAGATGTTTATTTGTCAAATTAGCAGTGGTTGAAACGAGGTTGAAACTAGGGAAAATAGGTTAAATTTTAAAAAAAGAAAAGAGTTCTCTCCTTCTGTGGCTTAAAGCCAGTTGAGATAGTCCTTGTTATAGTTCTAACTCTTCCCCCTGCTGGAAGAAAATGTGGGATCGTGCTGACCTAAGGAGGTGGCTGAAACCAACTCCTGTGACAGAGTGGAACGAGCTTTGCCCTACACATAGCTGTTCTGTTTCAATGCTCATTGCTAGTGATGGGACGAAAATAAAAGATATTTCATTGTTATGAACTTCAATGAGTGAAAACATTTAAAAGGAGAAGGTAGATTTTATAAAATATGTTTATGGATGCAGATATCACTGGTCACACAAGAACTCATTGCCCATCCTTGATTAGGCAGAGGGCGGTTGAGAGTCAACCACATTGCTGTGGGTCTGTAGTTGCATCCAGGCCAGACTGGGTAAACATGGCAGATTTCCCTCCCTAAAGGGCATTGGTGAGCCAAATGGGTTTTTCTGGCAAATGACACCAGTTTCATGGTTATCATTACACACTTAATCCCAGATTTCTTTTCTTATTGAACACAAATTCACCTTCATGATGGAATTTAAACCTGGGTCCCCAGAACATTACTTGGAATTCTGGATTAATAGTCCAGATAATAGCATTAGCCATCACCTCCGTAATTGAGTTTAAGACAAAAAACTGATCCTGTGATGGTTTTATATTTGCAGTATATGGAAAAATGTAATCATCTGAGATTGAGATGTATCTGAGATGCCCAATATTTGGAATTATTCTATAAGAAAATTCCTTCAATTATTAGAATGTTACAGGCAATTTTCAAAAAGAACAATATCAAACTGTATTTAATTTCCATTAATGAGTTATTTTTGTTTCATCCCCCTCATTGCAGTAATTATAACTTTTTCTGTTTGTTCTCAGAATAAGCACCCATATTTTTGAATAGGTATAAAATATATTCTGTCCTCTGCTCTTTATCTAGATAATTGCTCATGCTGCATTTATTGAGTATTTTTGGACCTGCTGATAAGTCTGCAGTTTTCAGTCTCCCATCAGCCGCATTATATTTCATCCAGTGATTTAACTGAGAAATAAGCAACCTGCTTCCCTCACTAGAAAACCGAAACATCTGTTGAAACTTGTAATTTAGTTTAAATTGCTCTCCCAAGCTGAGAATCTGTTGCTGTTCATCTGCAGTAACCAATTCCTTAGCTGCTGTTTTGATGATCCAATTGATGTGGCAGTTTCTAGAACAAACAGTAGTTGATTAACCATTTTACAACCAAATTTTTTTTCATGACCCAACAGTGGAGGCTGACAAAATATCTGCTTGTGTCTATTTCCATACTTTGCTTTTCCTGGATCAGAGTTTGTGTGTCTTGACCAAGCATGACTGACCAGCAGCAGCTGCTTCTCTTATTGTCTTCCATAGGCATATTGAAAGGACATAAAGGGTTAAGGTTAACCTGTTTGGCTTTTTCACAAAAATGCTTTCTGAAAAATGTTGCAAGTCTGAAATCCAATGCCAAATCAGACATGAAATAAAGACACAATAAATGGAGGGTGGGCGACCAACATACATGAAGGAGACATGGCAGCCATTTCAGTGTCCTGGTGGTGCAGAAAATCTCCAAGTTTACCTCCATTGAAATGGTGAAATTGACAACAGGTTGAGAACCAGCTTCAGTGCATCGAGTCCACGTTTAACTGTGGTTTGTTAGGCTGTGTGTGAGCAAACCTCATGGGAGATGCATGTTGTCAATTTCAACATATCATTAACTTAAGAATGGTTTTAATATGAGTTTGGGATTTAACTGCAAGTGCTTGAATTTCCTGGGGTTTTTGGAATTTGCCAATGAAAGTAAAGTGAGTACATCATGGTAAGGGGATGGAAGAAATTATACGACAAATATTACACTAAATATTGAAACTGTATGCTTTATTAACTATTAATGTCAAAGGCTTTTGTTTATAGTACTTGGCCTGAGTTTCAACATTCATCACTTTCATTTACCTAAACTGCACTTTGTAGATGTGAGTTGTCACATCAGCATGGTTGCCAAAATTTGAAAGGGTCCCTTTCAAAGGACCCCTTTACTTGGTATTAAGTGCTCACTTTCCTTCTAAGGCAAGTAAAGCCGAACAGTAATCGAATATGGGAAGAATTAGAATGTGGCATAAACAAATACATTCATTTGGCTTCAAAATCAGACAGAAACTTAGCAATTTCACATTGTGCACTGTTAGGTGCATTATAATGTTCTGGAGTAGGCATAAGAAAGCAGAATGAAGACATTGATCTGATATATGTATTAAGACGGTGTTGAATATGCCACTGTTCCCACCTTAGTTGCTATGTTTAAGTTAATAAACTGCTTTTGTCATTACATCCAGGAGCGTAACACTACACTCTTGCTGCTCAATTCCAAATCAATCTCCAGCCACAATTTCTTATTTTCATTGCCAAACTTTCCCCCCTCCTCAATATGGAACAGTACAGAACAACCTCAGTTATCTGAATGCCAAATTATTCGAATTTCAGATTATCCGGATAAGATCTCGAGGTCCTGTAAAAATATTATCTGTTTTCCGAACAATCAGTTATCTCAGCAATGTTATCTGAGCAGAATATTCCTCGCCCATCTTGTTCAGATAATCAAGATTATTCTGTATTTCCTTATGGGTCTTAGCAGCCAACATCATTTCCAAACGGAAATGCAGACTTGGTATTTCATTCTAACAGTTTTTTTTCCATTGTTCTGTGACATCTCGAATCCATCAACTGTTATGCATGCAGTGCCCCTATAAATGTCTGCATTGAAATCCTCTCCGGCAGATCATTATGACAGCTGCTCAACCTAATTGGCTGGCAAATCTGGAAGTCAGATGCAAATAGCTGTGTTTAAAAGTTACTGACAAATGCACTGCATTTGGTTCTAAATTTCCACTGGCCTCTAAACGCCCTCACCTTATCCCATCATAGTACATTGCAGTTCCTGCTTGATGCTTTCTTACAGTCATAGAGGTGCATAGCATGGGAACAGACCCATTGGTCCAACTCGTCCATCCTGACCAGATTTCTAAATTAATCTAATCTCATTTGCCAGTATTTAGCCCATATCCCTCTAAACCCTTCCTATCTAGATGCCTTTTAAATGCTGTGATTGTAGCAGCCTCCACCATCTTTAGAAGCTCATTCCATACGTGCACCACCCTTTGCTTGAAAATGTCACCCCTTAAATCTCCCTTAAATCTTTCTCCTCTCACCTTAAACCTATGACCTGTAGTTTTGGACTGCCCTACCCTGAGGAAAAGACCTTGATTATTCACCCTATCTATGCCCCTCATGATTTTATCATCTTCTACAATGTCACTGCAGCCTCTGATGCTCCAGGGGAAACAGCCCCAGCCTATTTAACCTCGCTGTATAGCTCGAACCCTCCAACGGTTTCTGAACCCTACATGTTTCCTGACTACCGTCCAGGAGACACCACCACCTGTAAGTTTCCCTCCATGACACCCACCACACTGACTTGGATTCCTTGACAGTGTCTGGGTTAAATTTCTGGAATTCCCTCCTTAACAGCATTGTGGGTCTACCTACAGCAAATGGACAGCAGTAGTTCAGGAAGACAGCTCATCATCACCTTCTCAAGAGCAGTTAGTGATGGATAATGAATTTTGGCCTAGTCAACAAAGACAAGTTCGCCTAAATGACTAATGATTTTGTAAAAAGTCTATTTTAGATCATCAATAGATGCATCAATGAACCAAAGAATATACGTTTGGAAATAATTTATATTTATTTTCAACTAATTCTTTTAGACAATAAACAATTTTAGTCAAATTAAACAAACATAAATTGAAATTGTATTAAACTACTAGCTATGATTTGTTTTTGTTGTGAATTTGATGAGTGTCAGCCATTCATTGAGAAAGTAACTCTATCATACCTGCCTTCACTGTGTACTATCTCTATTTAACCATAAAATCTGAATGGGTCTTTACAGAAGGCAACTGCACGAAAACAAACAAAACAAATCAAAAATGCTGCATAATGTTATCTCTTTTCCCACTTCATACTTCTGCCCTACATATTAAAATTTCTCTGGTAAAAATATAATTTTAAATCAAAAATTATTGTAGCAGGTTTTCCGTTAACCAGTCATTTTACAGACAGTAAATGGGAATTGCACTTGGAGCTCCTCAGAATTCCCATTGTAGCACTTTAAAGGAATTGCCTGGGAAAATGAAGATTCTGTTGGGAAATTCCTCTATGCTTGGAATCTTTTGACCATCTTCATTAAAAACTGAGGACTTCAGAATGTTCTGGTGAAATTAAGTCAACACTTTACTCCAGGAAAATCTTGACAGTTGAAATACATTGTCTAACTCCTGAGTAACTATTAAACAGACATCATACTTCCCTGACACACAACCCAGACCCCAGACCTAATCAGAATCTCCTCCCTGAAGTGCAGAGCTCCCTTCTTTCATTGTAAAAAAAAAACCAGGGGCCAGAGTGGTAGTGTGTGTCGGATTGCCACTCTCTGGAAAATCTGGCTCAGTTTATCATAGGGAGATAATTTTAGTAAAATTGTTTTTTTTTATACAGACGTTTATGGCTTCACTGCAATTACACAGCAGGGGAATTTCTCTCATAGGAATTTAGAAGCAAAAAAATACTATTACCCTCTTATATTCCTAGTGAGTGGCAATGAAAGCTCAATCATTGCTGCTTCGGAACTAACTGCTTGAGTGTGTGAAAGATGATTTACCTGTCCATATTTATTTATTTACTTTCTTGCTTCTTTGTATTGTTTGTGAAAATAACCAGTCTTTGCTCATTCATTAGATTTTCCATATAGTTAATGACAGGATTGACCTTACGATTAGCAGCATCATCTCCATATTTAATTCCTCTAATGAATGTTTCAAGCATCAAGCTGACAACTCAATCTAGCTTTTCGTTTGGCATTCTAGATGGCTTTTTGTTTCTTCAGTTTCAGTTTTTCTTTTGGATTTCCATGATGGCAGATCTTTTTGTAACGTCATGCTTTGCCTCTTTAGATTTGAAAAAAAGAATTGAAGCTTGTTATTATGTAAACCAATCAAACATAACTTTTGTATCAAAGGACTGTGTGCTACTGTTTTAAAATGGACACACTACTAACATATTCAAACAGGAAATTTTAAGATTATAAAAATATTTTCACTGTATATCACAAGCTCTGTGATGCATACATATTATATAGAGTCATAGAGATGTACAGCATGGAAACAGACCCTTCGGTCCAACCTGTCCATGCCGACCAGATATCCCAACCCAATCTAGTCCCAACTGCCAGCACCCGGCCCATATCCCTCCAAACCCTTCCTTTTCATATACC
>NC_057714.1:5868651-5901338 GCF_004010195.1 Chiloscyllium plagiosum | reverse complement strand
CCCAGCACCGATCCTTGTGGCACTCCACTGGTCACAGGCCTCCAGTCTGAAAAACAAATCTCCAGCACCACCCTCTGACTTCTACCTTTGAGCCAGTTCTGTATCCAAATGGCTAGTTCTCCCTGTATTCCATGAGATCTAACCTTGCTAACCAGTCTCCCATGGGGAACCTTGTTGAACGCCTTACTGAAGTCCATATAGAATCACGTCTACTGCTCTGCCCTCATCAATCTTCTTTGTTACTTCTTCAAAAAACTCAATCAAGTTTGTGAGAAATGATTTTCCCATGCACAAAGCCATGTTGACTATCCCGAATCAGTCCTTGACTTTCCAAATACATGTACATTCTGTCCCTCAGGATTCCCTCCAACAACTTGCCCACCATCGAGGTCAGGCTCACCGGTCTATAGTTCCCTGGCTTGTCATTACCGCCCTTCTTAAACAGTCACACCACGTATGCCAACCTCCAGTCTTCCGGCACCTCACATGTGACTATCAGCAAGAGGCCAGCAATCACTTCCCTAGCTTCCCACAGAGGTCTCGGGTACACCTGATCAGGTCCTGGGGATTTATCCACTTTTAACCGTTTCAAGACATCCATCACTTCCTCCTCTGTAATCTGGACATTTTGCAAGATGTCACCATCTATTTCCCTACAGTCTATATCTTCCATATCCTTTTCCACAGTAAATACTGATGCAAAGTATTCATTTAGTATCTCCCCCATTTTCTGTGGCTCCTTGCTGATCTTTGAGGGGCCCTGTTCTCTTCTGAGTTACCCTTTTGTCCTTGATATATTTGTAAAAACCCTTTGAATTCTCCTTAATTCTATTTCCCAATGCTGTCTCTTGTCCCTGTTTTGCCCTCCTGATTTCCCTCTTAAGTATACTCCTACTTTCTTTATATTCTTCTAAGGATTCTCTCGATCTATCCTGTCTGTAGCTGACATATGCTTCCTTCTTTTTCTTAACCAAACCTCAATTTCTTTAGTCATCCAGCATTCCCTATACCTACCAGCCTTCCCTTTCACCCTGACAGGAATATACTTTCTCTGGAATCTTATCTCATTTCTGAAGGCTTCCCATTTTCCAGCTGTCTCTTTACCTGCGAACATCTGCCTCCAATCAGCTTTGGATAGTTCTTGCCTAATACCGTCAAAATTGGCCTTTCTCCAATTTAGAATTTCAACATTTAGATCTGGTCGATCCTTTTCCATCACTATTTTAAAACGAATAGAATTATGGTTGCTGGCCCCAAAGTGCTCCCCCACTGACACCTCAGTCACCTGCCCTGCCTTATTTCCCAAGAGTAGGTCAAGTTTTGCACCTTCTCTAGTCGGTACATCCACATACTGAATCAGAAAATTGTCTTGTACACACTTAATAAATTCCTCTCCATCCTTTGTTTTTTTTTTCCCCTGTGTAATCCCTATGCACAAAAATATCAGTGCTCCTTCAATTCTGACTTCTATTTTGACATTTCCGATTATAATTAGTCCACTGTCAGTGGTTATCGAAGGGTATAAAGTTGGATTCACTTGTGTATGTTATTCTAACTCAGTATAAATATGTAAATTGCATAATCTCAACAGGCAAATGACCATTGAGTGAAAGGGATGCTTGGAGTTGAGGAGAAAAGTTGTATTTAGGAAGGTTCAGATTTGATGTGCTATATGGCATCACTTTGCATGTGGCACTGAATTGTCTGGCTTGTAATCTGTGTAATTACAGAGTAAACATGTCCAATCACAAATTTGGGATTTAGGTATTTATTCTTGTAATGTGTTGAATATTATGTCTTGTAATGTCTTTAATGTGCTAATATTACTTTGTTATGTTTTTGGGCAGTGTATCAGTTACAGCAGGAAGCCCCACGTCCGAAGAGAATTATCTGTCCTCGAGAGGTCAGTTGGAAATTGGACTTGAATAATGTGACAACGTAGTTTGAGGTTTGAATAGCATGGGACGTTTTCATTGTAACTAATGATGGAGAAGGAATCCTGCAGCTTGTAGTGTGACCATCAGTATGGTGAAATGAAACATTACCTTGTCATGTGGCAAAGTTCACACCTGAAAATGATTTTCAGTATCAATGACAAAGTGAATTTAGTGTTGTAAACTAATAAATGCTTGACTTAACACTTCACTATTCATCCTTCAGAGTTTATAATAGTGTAAAATAGTTTCATAATTAATTTCCCCAAGAATTTGAAACTAGCATGATTCTCATTAGCTTCGGTATCATGTGGCAAGTTTGTTGAAAAAGTCACCTACTTGAAATATAACACCTTTTTGGCAAAATTTTCCACCTAAATTACTTTGTCAACTCAGTGCTGTGCTAATATTTAAATAACTCTTTTAATTTGTACTCTTCAGTTTCTTTGTGTTAATGATGTGGAATTGTACTGAATTACAATAGAATTCCTTCAGTAGTATAATGGTTTCTATATGCTTGAGTATTTCATCCATGTATTGAATGGATTAACAGGAATTTTGTAAAATTACAAAACAGAAAATAAAAATATTAACCAATTTTTATAGCAAATCATCTTCTGCTTCATCACTTTTAACAAGATCCTATTTATTAACAAGTATAACTGTTATCTTGTCATCAAGATCCTTGTCATCTTGACATTCAACTGAGTTACTTCAAATTTACAAGATTTTGCTGATGGCTAAGCTGTGAGTTTTCATGTATACATTTGCACAGCATATCATAGTGAAACATATTTGGAAGATTGAAATTGCGTAAATTTGCTTTTGTGCTTTTTTCACTAGCTCTGCTCCTTGGTTCATACTTCTATAAAATGAGTTTGTAGTTATTGTACTTCTAAATAATTATGATACAATAATGGATTTTTGCTGGCTTCTGAAAGTTGGATTTTTATTTTGATAAAATGTTCGACCGTTCTGTCTGGCTTGAATGAATATTTTTTTTGCTGGACCTTGCACTATTTTGCAGAGGGCTAACCTTTGCTTGCTAATAGTTTGCCAGATGTTCATTTGCTTGCAGTAACATACCACAAATAGAAAATCCTTTCGGCGGTTTCAGCAGAAGCATGTTTGGAACTCTATAACCTGTATTCTGTCTCATTTGCTCCTCACATACTTCCTTGTGAGCCACACTACGTCCCTCTTCACATTGAATTTAAAATCCTGATTTCCTTGTTCAAATCCCTCCATGATTTCAAGCCGTCCAACCTCTGTTATACCTTCTCCTTTCTTTCCTTCAATGCCATTTAAAATCCAACTCAAACCTTTACATGCTCCCTCCCTTCATCTTATCACTAATGGAAGAGTCTTCACTCACCATCAACATTACCTTTTTTTTTCATAAAGCTCAGTTTGAACACTCTCTCTTAACTATCCAACACCCAACCCCCTTCACACTCACCCCAGTCCCTCTGAATTATGCTTCCACTTTTAAAGGCCTAAATTTAACCAATCCTTTGTCACCTCTTCTAACTCCCACAACATTGCTTAATGTGCTAAGTTTTCTTTATCAACATGTTAGTCAGCAGAGGCTTTTCCCCAGGGTTGAAGTTCAATTACAAGGGTGCACAGGTTCAAGGTGTGAGGGGGAAAATTTAAGGTAGATGTGTAAGGAAAGTTTTTCACTCAGAGTGGTAGGAGCCTGGAGATGGTGGAAGTAGGCACATTGGTGACATTTATGAGGCATCTGGATGGTTACATGAATATGGAGCGAATAGAGGGATAGCGAGTGAATAAGGGCAGAAGGTTTCTTTTAGTTTAGTTGGGGCATGATGATTGGCCCAGGCAGGGAGGGCCTGTTCCTGTGCTGTACTTTGCTTTTGTGCTTCTGTTCAGCAGTGGGTGGTGCGTGTATGGAATGAGCTGTCAGAAGAAATGGTGGAGGCTAGTACAACAACACTTCAAAGGCATCTGGATGGGAACTTGAATAGGAAGGGTTTAGAGGGGTAAGGGTCAAATGTTGGCAAATGGGACTAGATAAACTTAAGATATCTGGTTGGCATGAAGAGTCTGTTTCTGTCCTGTATAATTCTATGATTATATAACCTCTTTTGTTTTTTCCATTTCCTCCTCTAGTTTTTTGGGGGGATATTTTTCTATATTAAATGCATCATATGTAAGCAAGTTGTTGTATGTAGAATTGAAAATACAGTAAAAAGAAAAGAAATTCCTAGTTTCATAGAATCATAGAGTCACACAGTATACAAGAGGCCCATAAAGTCTGAGCTGACAAAAACTACTCAAAATCTACACTAGTCCCACTTTCCAGCAGTTGGTTATGTCATTTCATGTCTGACAATGTGTTGCTGGAAAAGCGCAGCAGGTCAGGCAGGGCAGCATCCAAGGAGCAGGAGAATTCCTGATTCCTGCAGAAGGGCTCATGCCTGAAACGTCGATTCTCCTGCTCCTTGGATGCTGCCTGACCTGCTGTGCTTTTCCAGCAACACATTTTCAGCTCTGATCTCCAGCATCTGCAGTCCTCACTTTCTCCTATGTCATTTCATGTGCCCGTCTGAGTATTTTTAAAGGTTGTGAAGTTTTCCACCTCAACGACCTTTGTCAGTGAATTTCAGATCCTCACCACCTTCTGGATGAAGTCTCTTTTTAACTTCCTTTCTAAATCTCCTTCATTTTACCTTAAAATTATGCCCTCTTGTTATTGACCCATCAACTAAGGGGAACAGTTGTTTTCTAACCACCCTGTCCATGCCCACCATAAGTTTATATACTTCAATCAGATTCTCCCTCAGGCCTCTCTTCTTCAAAGAAAACAACCCAAGCCTATCCAGCTTCTCTTCACAGCTAAACTACTCCATCCTCTGCACAATCTTGGTGAATCTCCTCTGCACTCTCGCTAGTGTAATAACATCCTTTCTTTCATATATCAATTCATGTACCAGTGATTATAATCAAGTATCTCCCAGAACTGTGATTCAGATGGTGTAGAATATATCAATTTCTGTTGTTATCACGATAGTTACATTATTGTTTGAAATTGTTTGATAGAAATACCTATGGCAGTTGCCATCTAGTGGATTTTTCATAACATTACACTTGGACTTCCTACTGCAATGAATCCAGGGAGTGCTTCAAACTGATTTTCTAGCATTTATTTACATTCCTAGTTTCAAAACTTAGCAGTGACATTTGGTAACTCAACAGGAAAATGTATAATAAGATAGGTTAATTTTGTAGGAGAGATTGACCTCCCCAAGATTGTACAGTATAGAAATCCATGAAATTATTGATTAACCTTTTTATGAAATTTGAATAATATGAATGTAAAAGTGAATAGTTTTTCAACTAATCTTTATGAAGTTGAGCAGTAACAATGGTCATGCTGTGCTGGAAGTAATCGTCTGACACATTCAAATGTTCTTTCTAGTGTTGTGATAATGGCTATTTTCTATTCTGGATATATCATATGTTGAGGATCACGATTTAGATCTGCTTGTCATTGCTTTCTTTTCGAGCTTACTACCACCCCTCTTTCAACAAATTCAGAGATTAAGTATTTATGCATTTCATTTGCTGTTTGGGAGGTTTTTCCTGTGTATGAGTTGTATGCATTAGCACTTCAGGATATCCTAGGCGACTTGTTAAGATGATGCATATACATAAATGCAAATTCTTTCTTATTTTCGGAATCTAGTGATCTGGTAACATTTGGTTGGTAACAAAATTCATACCTGTAAATGTATTAATGTATGAGGTGAATCCTCAGCAATTCATTTAGCAAAATATATTTAAAGCAGAGCCATTTCGCAGAAATGTCGTATTCTCAAGTGGCCCAAAGTGCTTTGTACAGGTCAACAACAACTTGCATTAGTGTAGTGCATTTGAATATCATAAACTGACACAAGGTGCCTTACAAAAACAAAATTGTCAACAAGTCAAAGAAGGAGACATTGACACAAATAACTAAAAGCTTGGAGAAAGGGGTAGGGTAAGTTTCAAGTGTATCTGAAAGAAAAGGATCTTAAGCAAGGATTTCTAGAATGTTATGGCCTGCATCACACCCTGCATTTCACAGATGCAAAAGTGGGAATATAATTCCAGTTTGTCTGATTCCAAGACCAACTATCAGTCCAGGGCAGTATTAAAATTTGCTTGAAAACAAATTGTGGGTTCCTGCGTTTTACTAGCACTTAACTTGTGGTCGAAGTATATGTTGTACAATATCAGACATAAATGGATAAAGTAGGGCCATCTTCCATATTAGAGAATAAAATTAATATTTGAGGATTGCCATTTACAAGATGTGTATAATGTTTTTGACTTTGACGTACTTTTGTAAGCATACAGTATTTAAATTGTTTGAGAATATTTCTGGTAGGTTAGGTAGCAAATTCCTTACTTATCTTTCAGATCACTTGCTCTGCAAGGACTAATATATGTATACGTTGCTAACAATTTTCTTTGGTTTACAGGTTGAAAACAGGCCAAAGTACTATGGAAGAGAGTACGTAAATCATTTTAATTTTTGTTAATATTTTAGACTGTGTTTTGCAAATAACAGAGCAAGAAGAACTGTAGATCAGATTGTTGTTAGAAAAGCAGTTATGCTGAAGAGTAATGTATTTACATGGTTTATGCATGATTGTATTTTAGTTTCTAATGTATGGTGGCTTACAGTGGGATGATGATTTGAAATTTGCATTCTTTATCAATATTGTGACATATAAAGCAATCTTGTACCATGGCACACGAGAAATAATTTTGATACCACATTGCAGCAGAGTACATTTCTATATGGTAACACACAATAATGTCCTGATACCAGGGATGAATAAGACAAACAGTAATAAATTTGAATGTTCCCTTTAAGTTATATTTTAGCAAACGCAAGAATATCTTCAATTTTAGCTGTTACTTGACACAAGCAACATGTTTCTGAAGTACTGTTCTGAAGAATCACTTACGAATGCTGTTTAATTGTTATCACAAAAGAAATGAATTCTCTGGTTTTCTCCAAAATGGAAACCTATGCTTGTAAATTTCCTTGTGTTATCAAATTATTTAGAGAGAAAAGAACAATAATTTTCTTGTCACTGCTTTAATGAGTGCTTTAATAGCTACGGTCTTCTTTCAGTTCCTATCATTTTACTTCGGGTTGCTGATTGATCATCTGCCTCCAACTCCTTGTGTCAGTTATTCGTTCCACTTCCAATCCTGTTTGTCTTTCATCACTGCCACTTTCTATCTGCACTTGGGTCTTCCTGCTCTCCTTTCTGGCAGTTCAATATCCATCACTTGCCTCACCATTTTCCCATCCCTTTTGGCAATGAGTGACCACATGATTTCAGTTTTTTCCAGCTACTTCCTTCAATGTCCCCACAATCTTCACTGACCTTCTAAAGTAGTAATCCCTGATCTTGTCCTTTCTTATTTGTCCACATGTGCATTTTCATATTTACCTATCATTAGTAACCTTTATTCCTCTTTTCCTGAAGTTGCTCAAGTTTCTGGACTGTGTAACAAGACCATTCTCTCAATTGTTTTGTTGATTGTGCTTTTCAGTTTTAGCAATATTTTTCTGTTACAGAAAAGCCTCGGTGCACTTCTTTCAGTTACTCGGATGGAGCTAAACTACTCCTCAATTTCTGTTTCCACATTTCCATCCCCTGCCACCCATAGGTTCTGCCAGGGGTGTTCACTTACTTCCTTCAGCTAAGTATTATACTGACTTTTTTTTCTTCTTGGAGACCTGACTGTTTCCACTTCTTTAACAAATCTATCTTTTCTTTTTATCATTCTTTTTGTTTTCAATCTGCCATCAAGTTTATTTTTCCAGGTTCTTTTCTCCCTGGTAATATTTCTTTCACTTTTCATCGGTTTTGCTAATCAAACTTGTCACCAATCTTTTATGGTGCCCGTCATAACTTCAATTTCTCGTAACTATTTCTCCATCTGATTTCTCAATTCCCTCTTCCCTCTCCAACTGATGTTCTGGCCACATCTTGTCCATCACTGTTTTGTTTTCTTTGCAGCCAGTTCTGTCACCGAGACTCAATGCTGGTACATAACGACTGTAATGTGACTAAATTAATATGGCGAAATTATGTATAAATGGTGTGAATTTGTTGTTACAGTATGATGTTCAGTGACTGGCAACTTACCTTAAATACTATACTGTAACAATTAGCTAAGCACATTTAAATTTCTCCGAGAATTAAATTTGGAGTCACTAAATTGTCTGCTGGAAAGGCCTGTATAAGTATTAGATGATAGTTCAACTTCTCCCAGGCAAAGTTTCAAAGACAGTTAGCTTTGCCAAATAAAATGTGATAGCCAGTGACATTAATGCAAGCTTGAGATTGCTTTTCTTTCTTGTTCTTTTTTTTAAAAAGAAAATCCTGTCTTTTTTTCTTCCCATTCCAAAGCTTCTGCGTTTCAGATAAGTTACTTCTGTAGAGTAGGGATAATCCATAACTTCACCTGTCTACAGATCAGGCACTTGTGATGGTTAACGTTTTATTTATCACAGTTGTTTTCTTCTAGCCCAGTGAAATGTTTGCAAATGTTATTCTAGTTGATTGCTACAAATTAACTGGAGTACAGCTTCAGCTCCTTGATGCATGACTATTCATTTTTCTGTAGATTATGAATGAATGCTGAAAATTTGCTAACTCCATATTCAGGGTGGATTTATATGAATAAATAAAGTGCATCTGTATTTTTCAAGATTTCTGCATGGCATACTCTGCACTGTAACTTGGGGTCACACCACACCACTGTCCTTCAGCTGTTTTTATATAATTAACATTGAGGCTTGTAATTAGTTGATAGTAATTCAAGCTTGAAGGTTACCTTGTAGATTTTTATCACCCTGGATTATGCTACAAACTGTAATAATAGCCATTACTGAAATGCCACATTTTTAAATTTAATAAAATGTTTTTAGATCCCATTGTATATAGAGAGTAAGTTCAAATTGAATTATTTGAATAATATCATGATTGGAATTTGAGTATGTATTTATCAGATAATCATGCATCTTTTATATAATAATAATTAGTAAAAAATTTCAGTAGTCAGAGGCATGGTCTGTTGTATTCTCTAAATAGTTTTAATACCGAATGATTATTTATACAATTAATCATCAAAACAGGTAGCCGATCAGTATGGTTCCAACATGTGGATCTTAGATCAAATTGTCTTTATTGACCATGTTTTGCTGTACTGTTCTTTTGCTTTTCAACTATCAATAAAATTACGATTGGCAAAATTGATCGAAATGGGCAGATTTGTTAATTCTCAAGCAAGTGATATATTGTGGTTTGTCGCTTAATAAGATCAAGTTTGGATTTATTATAAAAAAAAGTTTTTGGAAAATAGTTCAAGGACTTTTGTTTCTATAGAAAACAACAATATTAATTCCAAATTTGTAAACAAAATTACAAAGTGAAATGGTTACATAGCTATCATGTTACTTGTGTTCTGTGATCTCATCTCGTGGGAGCCTGTGGTAAAATGACTCGGTTGTTCCATTACTGCTCTTTTTGGAAATTGTTTTGGAAGAGGGTTTTTTTTTTTGAGCAGAATGTCAAACCTGCCACAGTTAACATTTTTTATTTCCCCATCTATTTGTGGTACCTTAATTTCTTTGTCACTTTTGTGATTTTTGCAGTATTTTCTTTTCTTAGGTTCCATGGGATGATATCACGAGAGCAAGCTGATGAACTGCTTGGTGGTGTTGAGGGAGCTTATCTCATTAGGGAGAGCCAGCGTCAGCCTGGTAGCAACACATTGGCTCTGAGGTACATACCTGCTCCTGATGTCGATGAACTGAATAAATTATGTTGAACTTGCTTTTTTTTATTTAAGATGTAACAAACATTGACCCTCTTTTTATTTCTGGATTCATTGATCGAGAATAAGAAAAATAGAAATTTTAGATGATTCTCACTGTTGAGTTTTGATTCCTATAGGAGTCCAACTGTCTTGAGTTTTTGCTGTTTCATATCCTCCCTTTCCTGTGAATATTTCTATGAGTCTTCAAGTATCAGTCAGGTCACCTTGACTCAGCTCTTCTATGCAGCAAAAAGCACAAGATCACATGTAAAGCATGCTCTACAATTTAAAATGAGTTTCAGAATGCTCAAACCATTTATAGCTGTAGATTAGACTATGGCCTTAAGGTCTTGTTTTGCTTGCAAATTCAAATGGAGTACAGAAACATGACAGAATTATGGTATATGTCCAATTATGAGCCACTCTTCATAGAGTAATCATATTAGAATTGTGCATTAAGGCAACAGAACTTTCAACTTTACTCATCTGATGTTATTATTGCTACAAGATTTTGTTAGTTCTTGTATTCCACACAGCACACTGGATATATCTGTTAGGTCTGATTTCACTATGTTCAACCCAGTATCTGCATTAAGGAAATAAATTAATACATGGCTCTATTCCTAAAGTACAAATCCACTATGTAAAGTTTAAACTGAATTGAATAAATATGATCATGTGTGACATGGCATTAGGGCAAAATTATCATTAAAGTTTCCATTTTATTGTAAAAACCTAACTAGTTTGATGACAACTCCTACCTAGTCTACTTGTGATTCCATTCCACACTGACTGTCCCTGTCTGTTGAGGTGACCTTGTAAAACAGTCATTTGTTACTAGCAAATTATTAAAGGTATTGAGGAGGCCTGTTGTCAATTATAAATGTGTCACACAGGTGCAAGAGTCGTTCCTGTTGACTGTGGACTGGCTTTCTCAACAAACTTTGGAGACTTGTATCCAAATTGGTAGACCTCTTCCATTACTAGTCAAGCAATATAGTTTTATTCAGTTAGCCAGGTTGCTCCATGATTATTCGTGCGTATGTCCTGTCCAAGATATACTCAGTAGCAGCAGAGGCACAGGGTTAGACTGTATAGCAACCATGACCTTGGACATATACAACTTTAACCTCAGACCCCCAAGGAGCCTCTTAGCTGCAGGTATAAGAAATACCCTGCTGAATACCAACCATCGGTTCTCACTTATATTTTACGCCAACTAGTAAGGGAAGTTTGTTTTTGTTCGCAATATTTGTTCATTGGATGTCAGTGTCCCAGGCAAGGCCTTGTGTACTTCATCACACACCTGACATCCCTAGTGCCTTGCAGATCATGGAAATACTTGGAAAGTCAGAAAGTGAATTAATTGCTGCAGAGTACCCTGCCTCCGGTCTCCTCTTGTACCACAGTTAGGCTGGTTCAGTTGTTTTTCTGATAATTAGCAATTGCCAGAGAGTTGTTGAGGGGAGATTTGGTCCTGGCAGTGCTGATAAATATCAAAGGAAGTTTGTCAGACCCTCTGTTGGAGATAGTCATTATTTGGCGCCTGTGCAGCATGAATGTTAATTGCTACTTAGCTTGGATGTTGTCCTGGGTTTGCTTTGTTGAGAACAGACTGCTTCGTTATCTGAGATACTGTGAATGGAATTAGAAACTATAACATTAGAAATATCCCCACTTTTGAACTTAGAGAGGAGTGGAGGTAATTAATGAAGCAACTGAAGGTGGTTGAACCCAGGACACTATCCTGAGAAAGGAGAGCTCTGTGATGCAGTGGTGGCGTACTTGTTCCTGAGACAGGAGTCCCTGGTTCACATTGTACCCGCTCCAGGGGATGTAATAACATCTTCCAACAGATTGGTTGGAAATACCTACCCTGAGAAATTAAGGAGGCTTTCGTGATGCAGTGGCAATTTCCAAACTGTGGAGCAGGATGCCCAGGTTCAAGCCCCACTTGAATGAGAGGTGTGTATTAATACCTCTGAGCAGTTGATTAGAAAATAGCAATGCTGGGAAGCTGTTAAATAAGAATCCAGGCAGTGGAAAGACCTCCCCAATTCACATTGATTTCAGTTCTATCTGGGCTCCTTGATACTACACTTAATGAAATATTCCTTTGATATCAAAGGAAGTCACTCTCATCTCACCACTGCGATTTGCCTCAATTGTCTGTACTTGGGTAAAGTTATTAATGAGTCAAGAGTGTGGTGCTGGAAAAGCACAGCAGGTCAGGCAGCATCCGAGGAGCAGGAAAACCTGACCTGCTGTGCTTTTCCAGCACCACACTCTCAACTCTAATCTCTGCAGTCCTCACTTCTGCCTAAAGTTATAATAAGGTCTTCACAAAATGCAATGGAATACCTATGAACAGGTTATTGTTGATTAAATGTCACTCAATAGCATTGTCAACACACCTCACACCATTTTTATGTTAATTAAATGTAGACTAATGGAGCAGTAATTGGTTAGAGAATTTGTTCTGAACAGGGAATACCCGAGCAATTTTCCATATTGTTGAACGTTAGTTTAGCAGCTTTTCTGGAACAGCTTGGCTAGAGGCCTGGTTAGTTCTGAAGCATAAATCTTCACTACTGTCAGGATGATGTTCGAGTCCGTTGCCTTTGTATCTAGTCTGCTCAGCTTTTTGTTATATTATGGGGAGTGAATTATCTTAGTTGAAGATTGGCATTAGTAGTGGTGAGGACACCAGAGGGAGACTGAGATGAATCATCCACTCCACATTCTGGCACAAGATGGGTGCAAGTGTTTCAATCTTGTCTTTTACACACAGAGGCTGAGCACTAGCATTATTAAGTTTGTGGAGTTAAGTTTCCTTTATGTGTTAACTTGTCCTGTACTGTTCACAATTGGGCTGTCAGCAGTGTCAATCTTTCATCTGATCATTATTTGTGAGCGCATTCTGAATAGAGGACTTCAATACCTGCAGAAAGAACAGCTTGATTGTGTTATTGTGGATAAACTGGACACTTTCTTGATGCCTATCACTTTGCATAAATTAGATTAGATTAGATTAGATTAGATTAGATTAGATTACTTACAGTGTGGAAACAGGCCCTTCGGCCCAACAAGTCCACACCGACCCGCCGAAGCGCAACCCACCCATACCCCTACATTTACCCCTTTAACCTAACACTACGGGCAATTTAGCATGGTCAATTCACCTGACCTGCACATCTTTGTGACTGTGGGAGGAAACCGGAGCACCCGGAGGAAACCCACGCAGACACGGGGAGAATGTGCAAACTCCACACAGTCAGTCGCCTGAGTCGGGAATTGAACCCGGGTCTCTGGCGCTGTGAGGCAGCAGTGCTAACCACTGTGCCACCGTGCCGGTATTAGTGGTCTTCTGCTCACAAACTACCTGTTGCCGACCGAGCTGGGAATTAATATACTTAATAAAGTAACGTCTTCTGAAAACAAAATTTTTTTTTCGCAGTGAAAGCCTCTTTACTCAGGTAATGTGTCTTGCCTGCCATGCTCATTGGAATGGACTGAGAAGAGATTTACCAACCTAGAAGTGGGCATCCATGAAACCTGTCCCTGAGTAACAGCAGAATTGCACACCAACACAATTTGTAACCACATTTCATGATTTATTCCTCAATTCACCATCACCATCAAGTTGAAAGATCAGTAGGGAGGGCATAAATACCAGAACTAGTCAGGCACAATTTAGCAAATCTATAATGCAAGGCTTTAACTGGAGTTTAGCAATTCCACAATTAGTAAATCAAGGCATTTAAACTGTAATAAGTACCTCAAAGTTTATGCGTTGCTAGACTAAATGTACCTAGCTTTCTAAGCTTGTCCGAGTAATTACAACTGTAAGTAGGAATCATGTTTGTGGCCCTCTTTAGTAAAGCCTCTGTCATCCAATAACAGCAATAACTCAGTTAACTTAAAATGTCCCAAGACACTCGACTGTGCGTTAGAAAATGGAATCTAATCCCTAAAACACAGGGACTAGCATTGGGTGATCTCCAGTTTTCAGAGGGTGGAATGTGATTCTGGAGTGTAGTTCAGCCAGGATTTTGTTCAAACAACCAAATGTAGAGGTTAAAAATACATGAATGAGCAGTTCAGCAGCCAGTGGGCTGAGATGTGTGAAATTGGGTGTTTGTATGAGTTAGTAGTGTTAGAGATTATGAATATAGAAGCTTACCTTGTTTTATATATGACACAAAGAATGCAAACAGGTGTTTTTTGCCAGGAAGAGGGAGGGAGTCAGCAGCTAGGGAATAGAGTTTGAATTGAGGACTAAAATAATGGCTTCAGTCCTTGCACTATTTAAATTGAAAATATTTCTGTTCATTCGGTACCAAATGTCATTTAAGCAGCCTGATACACGCCATGGCGATATCATCAGATGAGAGGACCAAAGTTGAATAGTGCTTTGAATGGGGTCCAGCCAAAATATAATTACCTACTATTTGCAAACAGAGAGTCGATAGCGAATGTATGGTTTAAACTGAGTAGGGCTTATAGAACAGAGTGATAACAGTACCGAAGGAAAAGGGAGGTTGCAAACAGAAGACAGAGGGCAGTGGAGCTCCAGCAGAGAGTGACTGCCTTAGTGAAAGAAATAGATAAAGGAAGCTATTAAAACATAACAATACCCTTTTCCTCCACTGAGCTTGAAAGTTCATCTCCATAAGATGGAAATGATTATGATAAACTGGACTTCCGTGCTAGAGGCCTGAGGAAAGGATTAAACAAACACATTACTGACTGAGAACCATATTGTTGGACAATCAGGATGACAGCAGGACTGCAAACGCTTCTCAGTGGGGAGAACATCTCAGTTTAATGATGTGAGTGAGATTGTTTTGGCAAGGATAGTTCCATACACACCAGTAATGCTGTTCAGCTAATGCACACCACATTGTATATTATTCACTTTCAGAATAGCATGAGAATAGGAGTTGATCATCCAGCCCCTCAAGCCTCAACCACCATTCAGTAAGATCATGGCCGATCTGGCCCAGGCTCAACTCTTCTTCTGTGCCACCTCCTCTTAATCCTCCACTCCCCAACATTTCAAAAAATGTCTATCTACTTCTCTTCAATTACCTTCAGTGACGTAACCTCCACAGAATTCCAGACATTCAGAACTCTCTGGGAGAAGAATTTCCTTTATGTTTCAGTTTTAAATGAGTGTCACATTCTATAATATGTTCCCTAGTTCACGATATCCCTTCTAGGAAATAACTTCTCAACAAGCCCCTCAGAATTTTGTCATGACACGGAATAAACCCTCCTGCTTAATTTAAACCAACAACACAGAAAAGATATATCCCGTATAGTAATCTGTGAAAATTTGAGAAGCTAAGAACTATTCAAAGTAGAAATTAACAATTTTATTTCTTAAAATATAACAGAGAATAATTGACTAACAATTATTTACAACTCCTCCCTTTAACCTATCTTTTACCTTCCCTTCTATAATACTAGTCCGATAAAACCTCCCAATTAAGATTTACCAAAAATTCAAGTTTTCAAAACCAGCCAGCTGTCAAATCTTCTGTTTTGATCTTCCTGTGTCATCTTTTCTTCTTCTTGGGCATTATGCTTCACAGGTCACGGATCGATAAAGGTACCTTTACGAGAGCTATTCTCCGGGCAGTCTGCAGATGTCACTGGCTTGCCAGTTCTCCTCCCAACTGTTCAATTTTCCCCGGTCTTATATCTCCAAAGCATCGGATTGTGTCATTGGCTTTTAAGATTGTCATTATACTCAATTCAAACTTGACTGGAATTTGGTATTTTTCGGGGTATGATTTAAACTGATTGGCCTAATTCAAATCTGTTTTGTTGTTTCCAGGCAATCATCTAATCTAGCTTTTGACCAAGTGTTACATTGTTACCTTATTCAGAATACTTGGTGCTTTGTCAGGTAGTTCTGCTAGCTTTTAACTCTCTTAAAGGTACCATATACCCACATCTTCAAAACAATTTTGTTTCAATAAGATTACCCCTCATTATCCTAATCTCTAATGAATAAAGGTCTGACCTGTTTAGTTTGATATATGTCTTGTTAAGTTAACCTTTCCAATCAGTCATTCAGCCGAGTGAATCTCTTTTGAACCGACTGAATGTTAAAACAGCAATTTTTTAAAATACAGAGACGATCTTGGTTTTCAGTTAATGATCTTTAGACTATTTGGTTATGAACATTTCTGTGATTATTTTTAGATGACTCTTATTATTTATTCAGTTCGACCCCACACAAAAAAGTCATGATATTGTTGAAAGTTTAGTATGGTGCTTTAAATACAAATAATGGGTAGTGGAAGTGATATCAAGAAATTATAGCTCGTGTTCTTTTTTACATTTATCCAATATATTATTTACATTGTAGTAAGTGCATTCAGCAAAGGTTGTGTAAGCAAGATTTTACAGGTGGGAGTTATCTAACACACGCCTCCTTTACATGAGTGATACTGAGCTCATGCTGTGTGGAAAAACAATTGCAATGCTGCTAATCCTACTAACTTGTCTCAACAAACCAGAAACCACATGAAAGGGAAGATCTGTTATTGTGACTTAAAGAAGCTGTTGTTTATTTTCAGATTAATGCAACATTTATTGTGCTGAAATGCACTTGAAACTGTTCTGTGGGAATAGAGCAATAAAAGACGTTTTTATCAATTTCAAAGAAGAGTACTTGATAATAAAGGGAATAGATGGTGATATTTTTTGTAAAGTGTCGAAACGGTTTTAAAAAATTAGTCAGCCAATTTAAATTGGAGTAGAAAAGATGAAAGCACAAGCCTACAAGAGATATAATAATCGTTTGGTGCCATCCACATTGGGAAAAACAAGTGCATCAATACGTGTAACAAATTGGCACCAGCAATCGCTCACTGAGTTTGATTTGTCCACTGAAGAAGTTATGTGTCACTGGTCCTGGAGTTTGTAGATCCTTGATGAGTATGATCCAGGAGCCACATCTCCAACCAAATGTTCGTCAGTTTTTTCCCCAGGAGGTGAAATTAGTCTATGGCCTAAAGATTGCTGGCATTTCTTTCCCTCGTTCCTTTTCCATAATTCCTGTTGCTGACAGGTGTTCTCAAAGAATGGTGTCCGTTCATACAAGAGGTTCCTGCATGGTGGTTTCTTCTGAGTGAGACTCTCTGAGGGTTTGACATCTAAGTTGCTGAAATAACTGCACAGAGGCTGGCATCCTGTTACCAAGTTGCCTTTTACTTGCTTGTGTGTGGTACTCTGGCTGTGGTCAGCCAGGGTCGACAGTGTGATGCTGGAAAAGCACATCAGGTTATGCAGCATCTGAGGAGCAGGAGAATTGGTGGACCCAGGTCCGAGTCAGTCCCTGAGCTGAGAAGATTGTAAATTCCCTGTTTACATATAATTTTTTCTTTCCCCAGCATACATATTGTGCCTGTGCAGGTGTGAGACACAGTGAAAGAGAACAGGTGTATAAATCTTTATTCAATTTTCACCACCAGGAAGGAAGGAAACACCCAAGTGGCCAATGACAAGCAGTGCCCTTCACATCAAAGGGCAATGCTGCGTGATCAAACAGTGAAGGGGAGGGCAGGGATTAAATCAAAATAGAGTTGGATGGGGAAATAATGCACTCCAGTCCCTGCGGCGCCCACCTCTCCCTGAACAACTCCAGGGTGTTGGTGGACGCCACGTGCTCCTTCTCTAGAGACACCCGGGCTCTAACGTTACCGCGGAAGAGATGCAGGCAGTCGGCCCTAACGACCCCCTCCATGGCCTGCTGCTTGGACTTGTTCGTGGCCAGTTTGGCCAGGCCCAGGAGCAGACCCACGAGGAGTCTTCAGACCTGCCCTCCCCCTTCTGCACCGGGTGCCCAAAGATCAGGAGAATGGGACAGAAGTGCAACCAAAAGCAGAGGAGTAGGTCTTTAAGGAAATCAAAAAGGGAGTGCAAGCGATTCCTTGTTTATATTGGTGAGCCAGGGCTTCTTGCTTAGTCCAGGTTAACAATCCAAATCAAGGATGTTGTAGTCAGCAAGATCCACCTGATTCTGATCAGTACATTTCCAAACCAACACTGCCCCCTCCTTTACCCCCTAAAAGACCAGGAGGTAGGCCCAGTCTTCCTCTTGTTGCTTTTCCTGCGACATTTTCACCCCAGATCCAATTCCTCTGATTCAGACTCTGACACGGACTGTACCATAGCTGAGCCCGTGCATCCGGTTCATCTTGGGAGAGATTCTTGCTCTTCTTCTAGCAGTAACAGTCTCAGTGGTTAGCACTGCTGCCTCACAGCACCACGGTCCCAGGTTCGTTTCCAGCCTCGGGCGACTGACTGTGTGGAGTTTGCACGTTCTCCCCGTGTCTGCGTGGGTTTCCGCCGGGTGCTCCGGTTTCCTCCCACAGTCCAAAGATGTGCAGGTCAGGTGAATTGGCCATGCTAAATTGCCCAAAGTGTTAGGTGCATTAGTCAGAGGGAAATGGGACTGGGTGGGTTACTCTTCGGAGGATCAATGTGGACCTGTTAGGCCGAAGGGCCTGTTTCCACACTGTAGGGAATCTAATCTAATCTAACAGTATTGAGGCTGCATTCATCATGGTTTTATCAGACGTGAGACAGAGGGGGAGAACCTGTAGTTTCTGTCAGGCCTTCTGACTTTTCTGAGGTGGCAGGTGTGTTTTGCTCCTGTTTCTTTTTGTTTGCGAGGTAACAACTTTTAGGTGATCTACATGTTTGTTCAGGACTGCCTCATCTGCGTGGACTTTGTATGTCACGGGACCTGACCTCGCCTCATACCCATGCAGGGTCACCTCCATGGTTACGGCACCGAACTTCATCCTCTGAATTAAATGATTTTTCTAGCTTGGAGGTATGTGCTTACATGCTGATATTTCACCCCTACATACATACACACACACACACACCTACATACACACACCTACACCTACACACACACACACACACACCTGCACGCGCACAAACACACACCCCTACACCTGCACGCGCACAAACACACACCCCTACACCTGCACGCGCACAAACACACACCCCTACACCTGCACGCGCACAAACACACACCCCTACACCTGCACGCGCACAAACACACACCCCTACACCTGCACGCGCACAAACACACACCCCTACACCTGCACGCGCACAAACACACACCCCTACACCTGCACGCGCACAAACACACACCCCTACACCTGCACGCGCACAAACACACACCCCTACACCTGCACGCGCACAAACACACACCCCTACACCTGCACGCGCACAAACACACACCCCTACACCTGCACGCGCACAAACACACACCCCTACACCTGCACGCGCACAAACACACACCCCTACACCTGCACGCGCACAAACACACACCCCTACACCTGCACGCGCACAAACACACACCCCTACACCTGCACGCGCACAAACACACACCCCTACACCTGCACGCGCACAAACACACACCCCTACACCTGCACGCGCACAAACACACACCCCTACACCTGCACGCGCACAAACACACACCCCTACACCTGCACGCGCACAAACACACACCCCTACACCTGCACGCGCACAAACACACACCCCTACACCTGCACGCGCACAAACACACACCCCTACACCTGCACGCGCACAAACACACACCCCTACACCTGCACGCGCACAAACACACACCCCTACACCTGCACGCGCACAAACACACACCCCTACACCTGCACGCGCACAAACACACACCCCTACACCTGCACGCGCACAAACACACACCCCTACACCTGCACGCGCACAAACACACACCCCTACACCTGCACGCGCACAAACACACACCCCTACACCTGCACGCGCACAAACACACACCCCTACACCTGCACGCGCACAAACACACACCCCTACACCTGCACGCGCACAAACACACACCCCTACACCTGCACGCGCACAAACACACACCCCTACACCTGCACGCGCACAAACACACACCCCTACACCTGCACGCGCACAAACACACACCCCTACACCTGCACGCGCACAAACACACACCCCTACACCTGCACGCGCACAAACACACACCCCTACACCTGCACGCGCACAAACACACACCCCTACACCTGCACGCGCACAAACACACACCCCTACACCTGCACGCGCACAAACACACACCCCTACACCTGCACGCGCACAAACACACACCCCTACACCTGCACGCGCACAAACACACACCCCTACACCTGCACGCGCACAAACACACACCCCTACACCTGCACGCGCACAAACACACACCCCTACACCTGCACGCGCACAAACACACACCCCTACACCTGCACGCGCACAAACACACACCCCTACACCTGCACGCGCACAAACACACACCCCTACACCTGCACGCGCACAAACATACACTGTTTTCTCCTGTCACCACTGAAATAAGTGCACAGAGGCCGGTATCCCATCACCAAGTTATCCTTTATTTATTTGTGCTCAGTACACTGGCTGTGGCCAGCCAGCTCTGAGTCAGTCCCCGGTGGAGTAGATTCTAAATCCCCTGTTTATTTTTTTTTCAGTTAAAGCACAATGTGCAAGATAACTTTATTCAGCATTTTCCAAGAAACACCCAAGTGGTCAGAAAACAAGTGCCAGGCAAAGCTAAGTGGGGTCAGTGCCTATGTGAAAGAACAATCCCCTGTTTATATTGGTCTGCCAGGGCTTCCTGATTGACCTATGTTAGTAACCCCAATCAAGGATCATGTAGTCAACAAGATCCGCCTGGTTCCAATCACTGCAGTTGTATTCCATGAAGTACATCACATGGGAGTCATTGAAGTGCTTCCTTGGTCCTCCTATCATTGGAGCATCTCACTTGAGCTTGACAAAGAGGATTTGCTTTGGCAGTCAGAACTCAAGCATTCTAAACATGTAACTGTGAACAAATACGTGAGGCTAGTCAATGTAGTCAGTTTTCCTTTAAAGGACAGCTCCCTATGACAGACCACTGCACTAAAAACACAACTACATTTACAATATAACACCTGATGGTGACATTTAACAATGACAAAATACTTAAAATTTACCTTTCAGAATATATCAGAGGTGCCAGCAGGTTGTCCATCTCCTTCATGAACTTTCCAAATTGACTTCCAGAACTCCAAAATACCAAATGAAAATGCTTTCAAGGAGGGATTCTGATTTGTAAAATTCACATGTCAGACCTGGGTGTGACTAGCTGTGACAGCAACTTTTACCCATCCCTAGTAGCCCCTGAGAAGGTGGTGGTGAGCTACTGCCTTGTACTGCTGCAGCCCATGCTCTGTAGATAGATTCATAATACTGCTTGGGAGGGAATTTCAGGAATTTGACCCAGTGACAGTGAAGGAACAGTGTTACATTTCCAAGTCATGATGGTGCAGATGGTGGTGTTCTCATGTACCTGTTGTCCTTGTCCTTCTAGAGGGTGTTGGTTGTGGGTTTGGAAGGTGCTTTCTAAGGATCTTTGGTGATATTAGCAGTACACCTTGTACATAGTACATACTGCTGCGACTGAGCATCAGTGGTGGAGGGAGTGGATGCTTGTGTGTATGGCGCCAATCAAGTGGGCTGCTTTATTCTGGGTGATGTCACGCTTCTTGAGTGTTGGAGCAGCATTCATCCAAGCAAGTGGGGAGTATTCCATCACACCCCTGACTTGTACCTTATAGACTGTGGATGGGCTTTCGGGAGTCAGGAGGTGAGTTACTTCATGCAGTATTCCTAACCTGCTCTTGGAGACACTGTATACGGCTGGTCAAATTGAGTTTCTGGTAATTCCCAGCATGGTGATGGTAGTGCCACTGAATGTCTTGGGGAGGTGGTTAGATTGTCTCTTGATGGTCATTGCCTGGCATTTGTGTGGCATGAATGTTACTTGCCACTTGGCAGTCCAAGGCTGGATATTCTCCAGGTCTGGCTGCATTTTGACATAAACTTCTTCAGTATCTGAGGATTTGCAAATGCTGCTGAACGTTATGCAATCATTGGTGACCATCCCCATGTCTGAACTTATCATGGAGTGTAGATTATTGATAAAGTGGCTGAAAGTGGTTGTGCCTAAACCTCTACCATGAGGAACACCTGGAGCTGAGATCACTGACCTCCAACAACTACAGCCATCTTCCTCCTGTGGCAGGTGTGACTCAAGCCAGTGTAGAGTTCTTCCCCACTTCCCATTGTTTCCAGTTGTGCTCGGGTTCCTGGAATTCAGCTGTTTTGTCTATGTTTGAACAAATGCTGTAATGAAGTCAGGAACTGGGCAGCCCTGGTGGAACCCAGCTATGTTACTTCATTCACTCTATAAATTGGGAATCCAACCTCAGATAGGCAGGTGCACTTGACTCTCCTGACCTACAAAAAGACCAAAGGACGTTTTCACAGGATTCATGAGATTTATGAAAATTAGATTTCCCCCAAAATAGCAAAATGTAGACCTTAACATATTGTTGAAATGTCCACATTAAAATTTGGCTTCAGTGCATTAAAAATGGACATGCAGCTCTATGTTACATATGTATATGTCTATATATCACATCAGGATACAATTAATATTTACAAAATTGACCGTCTTGATGTAAAATATTTACTTTTTTTTCCTTTTTAATGAGATAGGAAAATTGCTGGACAAAGTCAGCATTTTTTTGCTTAACCCTACTTTTGCTTGGTCCGAGTCAGTTGCGTGGCCATTGAAGGCTCCAGCACATTACTGTGGATCTGGAGTCAGATGTAGGCCAGACAAGATATGAATGGCAGATTTCCTTCCCTGAAGAACACTAGAGAACTAGATAGATTCATAATGCATCTTTACTAAAACTACATGCCAGTTTTATAAATTGAATTTAAATTCTACTGTCTGCTGTGGAGGAATTTGAGCCTGTGTCCTGTCTGTGTCCCTGGGTTACTAGTCTAGTGACATTACCACCACACTACCATTTCCTCATAACTCAGTGTTTTAATTTCACCTTGACCATTGAAAATTCCTGTCACCACAATCCACGTTGTTTTCCTGCTGCTATCTTAAAATTTGTTAATGATCTAATCAATTATTAAAATTATTTGCTCAAAAATTGCTATTTTTGCTCTTAGTCACTAAAATATCTGATTTTAACTGATTTTTTGGAATGTTTGGTGAATTGTTTATTGGTATTTGCCATTCCAGTAATTTATTGGTTTGTTTGTACCTGCTGCTCATATTATTTTTCAGTATGTTCATTACTCCATTAATCTGTTGATTTGCACTCAATGCTTCAACTGATGTTGTTTTGATGTGTCAATTCCTCTATGAATCTCTTAGTACACTGCTCCTGGTTAATTTCTTAATTTATTAGTAATGCTTGCTGCTTTTTTTTTAAGTATTTCTGTGCCTAAAGCTCTAAGTATATCAATTCACTTGTGCCTACTGTTAAGACGGACCCGCGGGGTCCCGTCTTTGCGTGTTCTTTCGGAAGGAGAGACTCACACTGGCAACTATGGTTAGACGCAGACAGCCGTTTATTCACAGAATCTTAACTGATACAACGAATCTACAAGCATGCATTCGTTGGAGAAGGTGTTCTCTCTTCTCGTTCAAACTTGACACAATTATACTTCGCGCTGCCTGGAGTCCCCGGTCAGTTCGCCTTCCCCATTGGTCCATTCATCTGCGCGCGCTGGGGATCCGTCCTCCTATTGGCCGCATCGAAGTGCCTGTCCAGCTCCTGCTGTGCTTGACAATGGCTCAGGCATCCCCGGGAGCGGTTCCGATCCCGTATTCAATAGTTCATTGTTTCAAGGAATTACTATGTGTCTGACAGGCTAGCCATTTTCAATAGTTTCAGTTTAACTAAATTGACAATTACACTTATCCACTTTAGACTTAAATAGAGCCATTCACACTTTACAGTTACAGGTTCCGATAGAGCAATTCACACTTGTCTAACAGTTACAGATTCCGATCGGTTTCTTTATTAATCCCGAGTTTCGAATGGGCAATTGATACTGGCTGGTATATACTGGCTCCAAGATTTAATTAACATTATGCATATCCCTTACAAGCTCCAGCCAGGTACTCATGCAGTCGCCAGCAGCAGCTCGCTTGGCTGTTGTTAACCATTTCAGGGCTGGAACTAGAAGTGTCTGTTGCAGAACTAATGTCACCCTCCCTAGCCCTACATTAAACACCCCAGTGAAATCTCCCCAACATTACTCAGTAACACAATGCAATGTTAAACCTTCAATTTTTAATGAGTTTTGATATATGTTGGTTTCTATTGGCTTAATATGTGTCAAGATACATGCTCTAATTTTCTAGTTTGCACAATATTCTATTCTGAAAAATGTGTTGCTGGAAAAGTGCAGCAGGTCAGGCAGCATCCAAGGAGCAGGAGAATCGACGTTTCGGGCGTAACCTGCTGTGCTTTTCCAGCGACCCATTTTTCAGCTCTGATCTCCAGCATCTGCAGTCCTCACTTTCTCCCAATATTCTATTCTGTTTGTTTCAAATCTCCATATATTTTAAGGATAGCAAGCCATTCAGCTCCTTAAGTCTATTCTGCTATCAACAGCACTGACCCTTTGCAGAGCAGCACCCCCCATTCCCCATCCCCATTAGACTATGACTGACTGATATCTTAATTCTGTTTACCCTGGCATGGTTCCAAAACCCCTAGTACAAATGCTTAGCAAAATTTATCAACATTAAACTTGAAAATTTCAAACGCCCAGCTGTAACAACATTTTGGGGGAATAGTATCAGACTTGAGCACTGTTTATATAATGAAGTGATGACTGACATCTCTGAAAACTGCGGTTTAACTTTAAACCCATGCCCCGTTTTAATGACTCTTTCATATGCGGAAATAATATGTCTAACCAATGAAATCCTTCAGTTATGCATCAGTATTTACTGTGGAAAAGGATATGGAAGATATAGACTGTGAGAGAAATAGATGGTGACATCTTGCAAAATGTCCAGATTACAGAGGAGGAAGTGCTGGATGTCTTGAAACGGGTAAAGGTGCATAAATCCCCAGGACCTGATCAGGTATACCTGAGAACTCTGGGAAGCTAGAGAAGTGATTGCTGGGCCTCTTGCTGAGATATTTGTATCATAGATAGTCACAGATGAGGTGCCGGAAGACTGGAGGTTGGCAAACGTGGTGCCACTGTTTAAGAAGGGTGGTAATGACAAGCCAGGGAATTATAGACCAGTGAGTCTGACCTTGGTGGTGGGCAAGTTGTTGGAAGGACAGGATGTACATGCATTTGGAAAGGCAAGGACTGATTCGGGATAGTCAACATGGCTTTGTGCATGGGAAATCATGTCTCACAAACTTGATTGAGTTTTTTGATGAAGTAACAAAGAGGATTAATGAGGGCAGAGCAATAGATGTGATCTATATGGACTTCAGTAAGGCGTTCGACAAGGTTCCCCATGGGAGACTGATTAGCAAGGTTAGATCTCATGGAATACAGGGAGAACTAGCCATTTGGATACAGAACTGGCTCAAAGGTAGAATAGAGGGTGGTGGTGGAAGGTTGTTTTTCAGACTGGAGGCCTGTGACCAGTGGAGTGCCACAAGGATCGGTGCTGGGCCCTCTACTTTTTGTCATTTACATAAATGATTTGGATGTGAGCATAACAGGTACATTTAGTAAGTTTGCAGATGACACCAAAATTGGAGATGTAGTGGACAGCGAAGAGGGCTACCTCAGATTACAACAGGATCTGGACCAGATGGGCCAATGGGCTGAGAAGTGGCAGATGGAGTTAAAATTCAGATAAATGTGAGGTGCTGCATTTTGGGAAAGCAAATCTTAGCAGGACTTATACACTTAGTGTTAAGGTCCTAGGGAGTGTTGCTGAACAAGAGACCTTGGAGTGCAGGTTCATAGCTCCTTGAAAGTGGAATCGCAGGTAGATAGGATAGTGAAGAAGGCGTTTGGTATGCTTTCCTTTATTGGTCAGAGTATTGAGTACAGGAGTTGGGAGGTCATGTTGCGGCTGTACAGCACATTGGTTAAGCCACTGTTGGAATACTGTGTGAAATTCTGGTCTCCTTCCTATCGGAAAGATGTTGTGAAACTTGAAAGCGTTCAGAAAAGATTTACAAGGATGTTGCCAGGGTTGGAAGATCTGAGCTACAGGGAGAGGCTGAACAGGCTGGGGCTGTTTTCCCTGGTGGGTCGGAGGCTGAGAGGTGACCTTATAGAGGTTTACAAAATTATGAGGGGCTTGGATAGGATAAATAGGCCAAGTCTTTTCATTGGGGTGGGGGAGTCCAGAACTAGAGGGCATAGGTTTAGGATGAGAGGGGAAAGATATAAAAGAGACCTAAGGAGCAACTTTTTCACGCAGAGGGTGATATGTGTATGGAATGAGCTGCCAGAGGATGTGGTGGAAGCTGGTACAATTGCAATATTTAAGAGGCATTTGGATGTGTATATAAATAGGAAGGGTTTGGAGGGATATGGGCCGGGTGCTGGCAGGTGGGACTAGATTGGGTTGGGATATCTGGTTGGCATGGACGGGTTGGACCGAAGGGTCTGTTTCCATGCTGTACATCTCTATGACTCTATCTCATTTAGATCACTCCTTTATCTGCAATATTCAAGGAAATTGAAGCTGACCCTTTGTAACCACCTGCCCTCAGCATTTAAGCCTTTTACCCATTGGATCATTCAGGTGAATCCATGTTACACCTCTGAAAGACCTTCCTGTATCCTTCCTGAAGAACGGTACCTGAAATGAATGCAAAGATCTACGTGGGGGTCTGACCAAATTCTTCGCAGCTATCGAATAACATTCATCCCTTTGTACTATGTCCTGTTGAAATAAAGGCCAGCACTATATAGTAGCCTTTTAAATTGTTTTTATATCTGTCCAGAAATCATCAGTTTAAAAACCAACTCTGGACTGAAATTAACAGTTTTATTAAAAGGTACTGAAACCAGTCAGTTATGAAGAAACCTTGACACAGTATGCACTGCTTCAGTGCAATTGATATACTAATACATTGTTTGGTGTTTATAAATGCAAGTTCATAGCGTTAATGTTGCTGCCTCATTAATTTTCCTTACGTCCCATTTCTACTTTAGGTTTTCAATTTTAACTAGCTTTTCTGTTGGGAACATGATCCTAGAATTATTTTATTATCCCTTAGCAGCAAGCTTTTATGATCAATATACTGTTCCATTATCCTTATCTCACACCTGCTAGTTCTAATCTACCTTCAGATAACATAGTTTAATGATAATGTTATTGGACTGGTAATTCCAGGGCCTCGACTGATAATCTGGGTGGCTGTAGGATTGGCCCTGAAAGTCCTTGAACATAGACACAAGATTCTCATGACTTCAGGCCAAACATCAGCAAGTAATTTTTAGCCTTTTCTTTATTATCATGTTTTCCCTTCTTTCAATTACTGAAACAATAGTGAGAAGTGTTGAGAGCATAGAGTATACTCTGGATAGGAGCCTTAATGTTCATCCATTTTTATTAATTTGGGAACGTAGGCTTCACTGGCTGCAGCACATCTTGTAAATTATACACACTGGAGGGAAACGTTCTCATCCAGACAAGTGAGGAGTATTCCATCACCCTGCTGATTTGTCTTGTTCAGGCAGGAGATGAGTTACTCCTGCAGAATTCCTAGCCTCTCACCTGCTTTTACAGCTGTGATATTGATGTGACTAGTCTAGTTCAGGTTCTAGTGAATAGTAACTCCTCCCCCCCCAGGATGTTGGTAGCAAGCGATTCAGTGATGCTAATGTCATTGATTATCAAGGGATGGCGATTAGAATCTCTCTTGTTGGAGACGATCAGTGTCCGGCACTTGTGTAGCATGAATTTTACTTATCAATCCAATCTTGCTGAATTTGGACATTTTGGATTCCATATTTGAGGAATCACACATGATACTGAAAATTATGCAATTATCAGTGAACATCCCACTTCCGACCTTCCAAAGCAGCTGAAAATGGTTGAGCATTGGACACCTCCCTGAGGAACTTCTGCAGTGATGAGCTATTGCTGAGATGACTGACCTCCAGTGTTGACAATCTTATTACTTTGTGCCAGCAGGGAGATTTTCCCCAATTCACGTTAACTCCAGTTTTACAAGGGCTCCTTGTATCCTTGCCTGATCAAATATGATCTTGATATCAACAGCAGAAGGTCTCGCCTCACCTCTGGAATTTGATTCTTTTCTGCATTTTAGCATCAAAGCTGGAGTGCGGTCTGGAGCTGAGTGGCCCTGAGGGAATCCAAACTGAACATCAGCGATCAGATTATTGCTAAGCAAGCGCTGCTTGAAAACAATGTTTATGACCCCTTCCATCACTTCACTGACGGCTGAGAGTAAACTGATAGGGTGGTAATTGACTGGTTTAAGGTTTGTCCTGCTTTTCTATAGGACATACCTGGACAGTTTACACGTCGTTGGGTAGATGCCAGTGTTGTAGCCATACTGGAACACCTTATCTGGAGGTTTTGCAAGTTTTGGAGTGTACGTCTTCAGTAAAATTATCAGGGTCCACAGCTTTTGCAGTATCCAATGTCTTCAACTGTTTCTTAACATTGCATGGAGTAAATTGAATTGGTTACAGCTCCATGCATGTCCTGTGCTGTTCATCGAACAGTGATCCCCTAGTTTGATGGCTTGGTGGAATGGGGTTGCTAGGGCATGAGGTTTCAGATTGCATTTGAATTCAATTCTGCTGAAGCTGATGCCCCACCGTGGCACATGGATGACCTTAAATTGCTAGACATATTCAAAATATTCAAAAGAATGAGTTTCTTTGGGAGCGACCAACATTAACTCAGGACCCTATGAAGTCTCAGGCCACCAGATGAAATATCAGTATAGCAACCTCTGTACTGTCTGCTCCACACAGTCCTTGTGGAGACCAAGTCTTGCCTTCACATTGAGGCTATCCTCCATTGTTTTGCATGGGACTACCACTGAGTTGTCACCATTTTTTATGGATATGTCCAGGGATAGTAATGACAGTGTCTTGTGTGTAAGATACACTTCTGTGAGTGTGACTGTATCGGGCTGTTGGTTGAAAGGTCGGTGAGACAGCTGTCCAAATTTGGCACTGGCTGCGAATGTTGATAAGGATGACTTTGCAGGGATAGCAGGGCTGCGTTTGCTGTTGTTCCTGATGCCTTGGTCAATGCTGTGTGGTCTGAACTGTATTTATCTTCTTATTCCACCTTGCAGAAAGGACTGCTCATTCCTGATGAAGGGCTTATGCCTGCAATATCGACTCTTCTACTTTTCAGATGCTGCTGACCTGCTGTGCTTTTCCAGCACCTCACGTTTTGACACGTGAGTGGCCAGGTTGGCCATTTCAGCCGGCGGAGACAACCATATTCAGGTGGATCTGGAGTCACATATAGGCACGACCAGATAAGGGTGGCAGATTTCCTTCTGTTAAGCACACATTAGTGAACCAGATCAGACGTGTTTTTCATTCAGGCTATCAACAATGATTTCATGGTCATCATTAGACTTTTAAATCCAGATTTTGAAAAATGAATTCAAATTCAACCATGGCTTCTAATTCAGGTTTCCAAAGTTTTATATGAATCTCTCGGTTGCTAGTCCAGTGACAATACCATTCTTATCACCTCCCAGTGTTTCTAATGGTCTTTGCTACTACTGACTTTGAGCCCTGTAAGGCATAGCTGTCGAGCTGGTTTTGGGGTAGACAATAAGAGAACCAATGTCAAGACATCATCCTGCTGTAGGTTCACTGGTTCATGGAAGCGTTGGTAGGAATGAGCAACCCAACACATTTGGGTCCAGTTCTGGTTTCAAAGTGAGAATTATTGGACTAGTGTGCCAAACGAAATAGATTCGGTGCCAAACTGGCAGCTCATGAGGTAGCGTGGGCTGTTAATAGTAGCAGTATTATACATAATTATAATCTGAACCCATGCGATCCACCATTTTCCTCACATCTCTGTCACCATCAAGCTTATTAACTCTAGTTCAGTGAGGGTACAAAAAAAGCATGCTAGGAGCAGCACGAAATGTATTGAATATGAACGACTAACCTAGTGAGGGTGTAACATAGGACTACAGCCGACTAAAAAGAAGTGCAGCTTGATGTAGGTAGAGCTCTGTAATCTCCATGGCTAATAGAACAAGTCCAGTCTTTCATGTGCAGTCATGCATGAGCATCTAATGAGGAGAGGAAAATTCACAAAAAGACCTCTTCCATTTTGACAGAAACCAGATAAAACTGAGGTGTTTGCAATCAACTTCATGCAGAAGTACATTTTTGATCTTCCTCAGTTGCCTTCTGAAGTGAGGTTATTGACTTGCTAGCTGAGCTGGTAAGTTTGTTTGCAGACCCTTCGTCACCATACTAGGTAACATCATCAGTGTGCCTCTGGTGAAGCACTGGTGTTCTGTCCCGCTTGCTATTTATGTGTCTGGGTCTGCTGGGGTTGGCGGTGTCATTTCCAGTTTTGTTGCTGGTTCAGTTTCTTAGCGGTTGTTATATTGGGTCTAACTCTACGTGTTTGTTAATGCACTTCCAGGTTGAGTGCCAGGCTTCCAAGAATTCCCATGCAGGTCCCTGTTTGTTTGGCTTGTCCTAGGATGGATGTGTTGTCCCAGTCGAATTGGTGTCCTTCATTGTCCATTTGTATGGATACAAGTGATAGCTAGTCATGTCTCATGGTGGCTAGTTGGTGATCATGTACCCTGGTACTAATTTCCTTTCTGTTTGCTCTATGTAGTGCTTTTGGCAGTCTTTACATAGTATTTTGTATGTAACATTGGTCCTGTTGGTTGTGGGTATGGGATCCTTTATACCTGTTTCTAGCTGTCGTAGTGTGGTAGTTTGTTTGTGGGCTACCATGATACCTAGGGGTTGGAGTAGTTTGGTGGTCATTTCTGATAGGTTCTTAATGTATGGCAATGTGCCCAGCCATGTTGTGACTTCCTATTGTGGTCTGTCATGTATGTACCGGCGGACTACACGTTTTTGGTAGCTTGTTGTTTTGGAAGACATTGTGTTGGCGTTCTTCTGCTTTGCGCAGTTATGGCTCACTTGAACAGTGTTCTGATGCAGCTGCATTTGTGGGATGGTTGCTGTTGTACTTCAGTACTTGGTCTGTGTGGCTGGCTTTCCTGTATACGCTGGTGTGGAGCTCACTATTGGCCTTGCGTTGGACCAGTACATCCAGGAAGGAGAGTCAGTTATTGTTCTCTTCCTTGGTGAATTTTATGCCGGTAAGGATGTTGTTTATGAGTTTGATGGGTTTCTTCCAGATGTGATCATTGCTAATCACAAAGGTGTCGTCTACATAGGAGATCCACAGTTTAGGCTGGATAGTGGGCAGTGCTGTCCATTCTAATCCTTGCCTGACAGCGTCTGCTATCAGTTCTGATATCGGTGATCCTGTGGTTGGTCTGTTGATTTGTTTGTGTACCTGGCCATTGAAGATGAAATGGGTCATGAGGCACAGAGAGTAGTTTGAAGGTGTTGTCTTTGCTGATGGTTTTGGTGCTGTAGGCTGCCTGATTTCCTGGTCCTTTTGAGTAATGAGGCAAGTGTGTCCTTAGCTAAGGTGATGTCTATGGAGGTGAACAGTGCTGTCAGATTGAAAGAGACCATAATCTCGTGCTCATCTATTTTTGTGTCCTTGGTGAAGTTCAGGAATTCTTTGGCAGAGTGGATGGAGTGGTTTGAGTTGTCCACTAGGTGTTTTAGTCTTTGATGCAGTTCTTTAGCTAGTCTGCATGTTGGTGTTCTGGGAGTGAAACTATGGGTCTGATGGGGGCCCCTGGATTGTGTACCTTGGGAAGTCCATTGAAGCAGGGTTTTTTGGATCCCTTTGGCATCATTTTTTTGGAAATCCATCTTGTTATATTCTCTCGTCCTGTGTAGATTTCTCAGGGGAACTCTGATGCAGTTTTCCAGTTGTGGTATTTGGTCTGTCGCCATCTGTTGGTAAGTGTAAGTAGTGTGTTCGCTCTCTCTATGTATTGTGCTCTGTTCAGGATGACGGTCCTGTGCCCTTTGTCCACTGGTAGGATTACAATGTCTTTGCTCCTCCTGAGTCCTTCTAGGGCTTTCCTCTCCAGTGTGTTGAGGGTGTCTCCTTCACTCTCTTTCTGCTTAACATTGAGGCCATTATGTGCCTAATGATCTTATTGGGTTTCCTCTGTGAGTTGGCTGTTCTTTAGAATGGCTTCTACAAATCTTCTGGAATATTCTGAACCTTCTGAAATCCCTGAGCTTGTATATGGCAATGTAAAATAAACTTGGTTGCATCCATGTCAAGAAACAGCTGAATGGTCAACGTAGCAAAAGCAATGTGCCTTGTCAGAATTATTTTTGAGGATGTAACTCTGAAGATGGACAAGGGAGATCCAGTAGATGTAGTGTATCTGGACTTTCAAAGCCTTTGATAAAGTCCCACATAGGAGGTTAATGAGCAAAATTAGGGCGCATGGTATTGGGGGCAAAGTACTAACTTGGATTGAAAGTTGGTTGGCTGACAGGAAACAAAGAGTAGTGATAAACGGCTCCATTTCGGAATGGCAGGCAGTGACCAGTGGGGTACTGCAGGGATCAGTGCTGGGACCGCAGCTTTTTACAATATATATTAATGATATAGAAGATGGTGTTAGTAATAACATTAGCAAATTTTCTGATGATACTAAGCTGGGTGGCAGGATGAAATGTGAGGAGGATGTTAGATTACAGGGTGACCTGGACAGGTTAGGTGAGTGGTCAGATGCATGGCAGATGCAGTTTAATGTGGATAAATGTATGGTTATCCACTTTGATGGCAAGAACAGGAAGGCAGATTACTACCTAAATGGAATCAATTTAGATAAAGGGGCAGTACAAAGAGATCTGGGTGTTCTTGTACACCAGTCAATAAAGGTAAGC